>NW_025891883.1:125788-169566 GCF_002878395.1 Capsicum annuum
TGTCCTACAAAAAGATTGGTGCTATCCAAGAAAGAGTGGCTTCCTTGTGGTTCCAACTGCCCGTCCTCACCTCATCCACACTCCTCTTCTTCATAGTCTTCACTATTATCCCATTCATCACCACCCATGCAATCGTATATCATTGAGGTATCATCTACTATCGGTGTTGGGGGTGGGACTGATGTGGAAGCTTTTTTCCAGGACCTTCCGACAACTTTAACCCACAATATAGGTCTAGAGTTATTAGAATCAATGAAAAACATGTATAATTCCACGAGTATATTATTTTTTATGAACATTGGATAGATTCCCCCCCTCCCCGTTCATCAAGTAACTAATTACAAACAACCAAAGGAGTGTTGGAATGTTGCTATTGAGCCAAGAATCGATTTCAAAATATGGGACTGATTTTTAAGTTTTTTGTATGAAAATGGAAGAAAAAATGGGGTTAAAAATATGTGAAATAGCTTAAAACAATGGAGATAATGTCACTTTTCGATGGATGCCAAAAAATTCGATGAAAAATGACAGAAAAATTAAGAAAATAGTGGCAAAATAAAGTGGTTGGTAGTGGATTGGTTGAGAAGCTTGATATTTTTTTTAAAAAAATTAATCATCCAAAATTTATATTTTTGGACATGGACTAAAGTGTAGTTTTAAAAAAATTGGGCTGAAATGAGAAAAGGTCTAACATATATATTTTGTAAGTTGAGTGCTAGGGTAGTCTTTTTTTTAGTTGTCCCATTAGGGTGTCTATTTTTTCAATTAAAACATCTAGTATCTAAATATCAAAAAAAGTTTTGGATATGGCCTTTTAGCAAACTCCCCCCAAGCTACTTCATTGAAAATTTTAGTTTAGTATATTATATAGGTTTATAAATTTGATAAAATTGATCATAACATGTTAAATTAACCCACATGAACTAATGCAATCCTTTGTGATTTGATGTTCCAAATGACTCTAGAACATATTCCTTTAGGTTTTGCTTATGGTGGTTTGTGTAACCATAATTATTACAGATACTAGATATAGGAGCCCGTGTTTGCACGGGTCCAATATATATTATCTTTTTTATGATAAAGATAAATTCTGAAGAGTCAATTAAATTTTTTATATGATTTTAAAATTTTTAAAATTGTCCATAATAACGATATATACTACTTCTTTTTCTTATATAGATTTTAGATAATATATATTACTCTTGCTGTTTTAATTTATGTGACACTGATAAAATTTGACATAATTTTATAATTTTTGTATGATTTTGAATACTTTAAGTTATTAATTATTATAATTTATAGTACTTCTAAATAACTTTCAGATTATTACTTTCTCTATTCCAATTTATGTGACATTGATAGAATTAAGAGAGTCAATCGCATTTTTTATGTATAGTTTTTACATATTTTCAGTGATTAATTATTGTGATTTATAGTACTTGTTACTAATTAATTATTTTACAAATAATATATGTTACTCCCCTGTCTTATGTAACTATGATAGTATTTAGATAATAAATTAAAATTTTTATATGTTGTTAAATATTTTAAGTTGTTAATTATTATTATTTATGATATTTTTACATCATTTTCAAATAATATATGTTACTTCGTCTATCACAATTTATATTGCACTGATAAAATTAATTGAGACAATCAAAATTTTATATGGTTTTCAAACTTTGTAAGCCATTAACTATTGCAATGTAAAATAATTTTATGTAATTTTTAAATACATATTTATCAATAATTTTTTGATTTTGGTATGATTTTTAAATATTTTAAATTGTTAGTTATTGTGATTTATAATATGTTACATAATTTTTAAATAATATATGTTATTTTTTCTATCTTAATTTATCCGACATTGATAAAATTTAAAGAGCCAACTAATTCTTTTGTATATAGATTTTTTTTTACATAATTTAAGTTATTAATTATTGTGATTTATAATACTAATTATTTTAAAGTAATTTATGTTACTTATAATAAATTTTGTAATGTATATTAATTAAATAACAAGTTAAAACTCAATTAATCTTTCAATTTGTTTTAATCTCTAATTTTTGTTTACCCATGTAATGTCAATTTAATTCAAAATAGGGCCTAAATTAGCCTAGTTTAAAATCATGAACTAACCCATTCTAATGACTAGCAACCCGACCCAAATCTTAAATTTAATCTCAGTCATCCACACCCTTGATCAAATGGTCCCTATCCATTTCTTACCGTATTTTCTTTTTAATTATTCTATCACCCCTAACCCTAATTCATTTCGCCCACCCCCTACCATCATACACTTCCCTCCTTTCTCCCACCGCCCCCTCTGTATTTTATAAAAATCCAAACAACGTTGTATATCCTCGCAAGAATATTCTTCTGTTTCTTCTTCATTATTTATTTTTGAAAGTGCTCAGAAGCTTCAATTTCAAGAAAATCCCAAATGAAAAAAAGAAGAATTTTCATCCCACAAAACCCCATTTCAAATTTCATTTTATGGTGTAACGAGATTAAGGAAAGGTAAAGTAATTTTACTATTGTGTTTTTGGTCGGTGGTGGCCGATCTCTTATTAATTCTCTGTATTTTCTGCATTTTCTGGTGTTGATCTCTATTTTCTTTAATTGAGTTTTTCTTTTTCTTGTTTATATGTGAGTTTTGTTTGTTATCATAGTCATCGTTTATGGCGATTGGATTTGCAACTAGAGTTTAGTAGGGGTGGAAATTTATGTGAAATAACAAAAATGCCCTTTAGAAGGGAGTTTTGTGGATGGTCAGAATATGTGAAATGACAAAATTGCCCTTTTGATTAAGCTGACAGGACAATCGTCTCCCGCCTGCTTTAAATCACTTGTATAATATAGTAATGTGTATATCTGATCAATTCTAGCATTCTATGATAGTACCTTGTTACTTTTTATTGGTGGACCATTTTTTTCTGTTTTCTACTCTTTTTTTTTTCTATTTCAAAGGTTGTTAGCTCATTAGTTAGTCAAAGTATTATTGTGTTGTTTACTAAGCTTAGTCAAGAAGATTTATACAGATGGCGTTTGACAAAGATTATAATCTGGTCAAAATGATTTATATATACTTTTTTAGTGTGTCTATGCATTTGATAGACACCAAAATACATATAAGTCAAAGGAATAAGATGGTCATTCTCAACTAATGACTTACCACCTTATAAATATTTTTAATTTGGCCAGGTATTTTACGATTTTGTCCTTATTACTTTTTCTAACGCTCAACGTTTTTTTTTTTTTGAAACTGGACTTCTTTGTTCCTCTTCATTGTATATCCAACTTTCCTCATTTTCTTTACATAGATACTTTCCTTTCTTTTCTTCTCCCTTTTACCCTCCAACCCTCTTTGCTCACTTGGTGACCTAAACTTACAACTTCAGAATTGAAAATGAGGGGTGTTTATTATTCGAGCAACTCCCTCTTATCTACACAAATATTTTCAGATTTATATTCTTGCAAATATTTTTAAGGATATTTTAGTCGTCTAGTGTAGAACACTTATCAATATTTTATACGAAGCACATCAATGGCTTATTATTAACAGTTCATCACTTACATGTATCCAAATATATGTATATTATTATTTTTGGGTATAAATAAAACCTGTATTCAAACCAAAAATTTCAACAAGTAAAAACTCTTAAGAACAACAAAATGAAGTTCAAACTATTTTCTAAAAAATAGAAAATCCAACAAGAAAGAGACGAAGATAAGAAGATTCAAGTTCACCAAATTTATGGTGTGTCCAAGGAAATTATTTTTCTCAAGTACCTGATGTTATAAAATATATCCTCCAAGAATAAAATGAATCACTTCAACCAAATAGCAGTACCTCAAATTTGTTGAATTTAAAACGCACTCAATAGTAGCAAATCGCACTTGAATTTTTGTATGAAAAAAAGGTTTATTACTTCTAATTTTCATGTCAATACTTGAGGAAAATCAATTATTTATAGCCAAAAGATGTTGATTTAGAAAAGAAGCCATGGTTCATGAAAAATTATACTATTTTGGAATGTCGATTTCATGTGCGGACCATGTGTGTTCGCACATGACAAAGTGCAGGCTCATGTCACCATATTCTCAAACTAAAAAGTGGAGAGCCGATGTACATTGGAATGTGCCCTGACATTTGCACCCATACTTGGACAAATGTGGCCGCACATTCATATTTCATTATTTAAATATTGAACTGAAAAATCATAACCCTTTAATGTGCGTTTTAACATGCGTCCCCCCATGCTTGTTAGCGTTCGTGAATGGAAAATAATTTATATCAATTTTTGAATTAAAAAATTATTAACACTGAAGTTTTAAATAAATTTTGTCTAAAGAAATAGTCTCTCGATCAAACATTTGGCAAATTCATATCTAAATTCAAATCCTAAGTCAAAGCCAAAGTTTGACCTGAGCAAGTGATGACGATGACGAAACAAGGGTCTTCTTCATCTTACCTCACTAACAATATGCAGTAATGGTTTTATATTTAATCCTGAAAAAGTTCCTTTTTTCCATCAATGTGATAGAACACTTTTTTCAAAAAGTGAAGACATATTTCACTTTTTCTCTATTTTCTTTCCTCTATTTTGCATTGAGATTTTCATCTAGAACCCAACAATCTCCCACATAAATAGTAAATAATTATTAGATAAAAATATATACGGATAAGTGTTTGACTAATGAGCAAAGACTAATTACATCTAGATAAGTATGTTTTTCTTTAAACTTTCCATAGTAAACTTATATCAGATGCACTATTCAATTAATAGATGTGACATCTTTGTACCATCAAAAATTGTTGTATAGCTAAATAACATAAGTCACACTACTAACTTTTTATCATTTATGGTTCTCACAATCTTATTCATTTATGTCATGAATACTACTGGTTTAATGAGCCTTTGAAATAGACCTTTACTATCATTCTCAATGATGCAAATTTTACTTCTTACTCACATAAATTATTACTAAATTTTTAATCCTATAGATGAACTATTCAGTCATATCTATTGAACTTATGAACTATTCGGTCATATCTGTTGAACTTAAAAATCATTAAAAAGCTTCAAACCTTAATTCTTAACCTTGTTTTCTAAAAATTATCTTCATTTTGAGAATTGGTTGATTTTATTTGACAATGTTGAACTATCAATCACAACTTTGGTTGATCTTCTTTAATCTAGCTCTTCGGATCTCTTGTATTCTAGGTAGATTTACTATCATGATGACTTGTCTTAGACCTTAATCCATTTCCTTTGACGATCTTTCTACTTTCTTTCTAATTAGGCCTTTTGTAAAAAGATATGACACGTTGTCCTTTGAATTCACATGGTCAGTCATGATAATTTCACTTGAGAGTAGTTTTCTGACAATATTATGTCTCCATCTTATGTGACAAGATTTACCATTTACATCATGCTCCCCGACCTACCTATTGTAGCTTGGCTCTCATAGTGTATGCCTAATAGTGCCAACAGTTTGAGCAAAAATAATCTTTCATCAAATTTTGGAGTCATTGAACTTCTTCATCGGACTTATCTGAAGCGATAAATTCAAATTTCATAATAGAGCGAGCGATATATGTCTGTTTGAATAATTTCTAAGAGACCTCCCCTCCAGAATAAATACATACCCATTATAACTAACTGGAATATTCTCTTTACTCAATTTCAAAAAAATAAAAGAATAAATAAAAAGAGGGGTGAAGTATTAACATGTGAATTTTAGTTTACTTTGCTCGGTGATCTAATTTGCATCAATATACTCTTTAATAAATGTCAGATATTTGTTATGATACAAAGCGTAATTTTAAGTATGTTCTGGATATCCCAAACTCTTTTCATTTCTATATAGTGAGTTTGATTGGAATTACTTGTGAACTAACTCAGTTAACTAATAGCATATACTATATTTGGTCACGTACAATTCCTAATGTACATCAAACTTTCTAACAATTTTGCATAGTCAAATTGTTAGTCACTTTCATCTTCATTTTTTTAAAGTGCAAAGCTCATACCTAATGGTGTCTTGGCAAAATTGAAATTCAAATATTTTAAATTGTCAAGTGCCTTTTTGATGTAATGAGGCTGTAACAAAGCTAAACCTTGTGGAGTTCTGTGAATTCTTATTCCTAAGATCACATCAACAAGTTTAAGTTTTTTCATATCAAATTTTCTTTCTAGCATTGCCTTAGTAGCATTTATGTTAGAAGTATCTCTACTGATGATCGACATATCATCACCAAACAAACAAACAATGACTTTGGAATTTTGAGTAGCTTTAATATAAAAACATTTCTCACACTCATTAATCATAAATCCATTTGCCAACATGGTTTGGTCAAATTTTACATGCCACTTTTTAGATGCTTGTTTTAGTCCATAAAGTGACTTAACGAGTTTGCATGCTTTTATTTATTTATTAGAAACTACAAAACCCTTGGTTTATTTGATTTAAATTTCTTCCTCCAATTAACATTTAATAAAGTTGTTTTCACATTTATTTGATGAATTTCAAGACCATATACCATAGCTTATACAACCAACATACGAATGGATATAATTCTTGCTATTAGAGAGTACGATCCAAAATAATCAAGACTTTTTTTGTCCAAGACCTTTAATGGTAGATCTTTTCTTGTATTTTGTAAATAGTTATGTTATCTTTCATTTTCCTTTTAAAGATTAACTTTGAGTTCAAAGGTTTATTTTTTAAAGGAATATCAATTTTACGATCCAAAAGTTGAAGTCATGATGGCATCTTCCTCGATCCAACCTTGATAGTAAAGCTAGACACCCAAAAGGAAAAAGTGTGAAGTAATAAAGTAAATAAGAAAGATGAGATTCCTAGAATGAAAATGAGCCACACATATATAAAGATCACAGAAAACTAAAAGAAATATCAAAAAATCTCCAACATCTGACGTCATAAGTATAGAGTATCCAAGTACAACACCAGAAATACTAAAAATACAAGTATCTATCTCCAAACACAAGTAACAACATGTAGACAGATAAGATCAAGGAGGTCTGGGGTCAGCTATGAACAACCTAGAGCATGCCAGTACCTTATCACCAACTTTGAAAGCACAAAATCAACTGTCGTGTCTTGTAGTCGTACTAGGATCTACACTAAAAGAGCATAGTAGGGATGAGTACGGTCTAATTATACCCAGTTAGTGTCATAGGTCTATTGAGCAAAGCGAATAATAATTCAAGTAAAAGATATTATGAGCACGCAACCTGCAAATAAAAAAGTCCTCAAATAGTAGCTCACATTGTCTCCATTAACATTTCTAATATACATATATAGATGGAACGGATAGAAATAGACACACACTAAACACATACAGAAACTAAATACATCTCAAGGACATAAAAAATCACAAAAATGCATATGCAACACAATGTGATTAAGATAGGATCAGTGATGAATGATTTAAAGTCATTACATGACTTTCTGTATACACCTACCAAGCCTCAACGCTACCAAGATATGACCTATGGGGGGGTTCACAACCCATATACGACCTTAAATCTCAACTTTCCACTTTGACTAGTGTTTACTGATCAAGGATTTTGTAAAGTGTGTCAATTACCTCTCTAATTATTGTTCACAGATCAAGGATTCTTATAAAAGTATCTCATTTCTCTTTCAGATCAATGCTTCTCAATGATAACAATATCTCATGAATGTGAATGTACAAAATGAGGAAGTAATACTCATAAGTAATTTAGTATAAAGATAATAATCTATTCAATACATGCATGTGTAAGTTCAATATTAACTTAATATGTCAATAATTCATGATATGAGTTCTCACTTCACATCACTGAAGTAATAGTCATGTAGGACATTATTGATATCAAATCAAACTCCAAACTCAGGCATTTCTAATAAGATAAAGGCAAACTACATGCAAATAAGGACTATAATCTCTATACATGTCCCGGCACGGGCATCATATTAAGAATAAGGCTATTGATGCAAAAATAAGGCCAATTAAAGTCAAATAAATCCCTCCTATAAGAAACACACAATATAAGATATCTCAAGTCAATAACAATAAGCATATAAGCCCCCATACAGGCAGACAACATCAAATAATCTCTAAATATAAATCCCATGAAATTAACCCATAACATGCTTTACTCATTTATTAATTACCTAACTCAGTCTAAAGAAAGTCAAGTCATAACCTATCTCAAAGTGACAAAATCCAAGCCTAAAGCCTTCAATACAGAGCCTTTCCTTTTTGAATAATGTTGGAATCAACTAACATATTCATATAACATCTACGCATTAAAAAATCTAATGATACCCATATTGACCATATTTAAGATGAATCCAAAATGGATTAAAAAATGGGTCTAAAACGAATAGGGTAATATCAGAATTTTATTTTATAATAGGTTTTCCAAGGTTATAGGAGTCTACAGTTGATGACCCACGTGAAAATGAGTTAAAAATATGGTTCAAATTGATGAAAAATATTTTAATCTATACTAGCAAAACCCAAAATTACATTTTAAAATTGAGATTAAAGAGTGAAAATTAATGAAAATAAGAGTTTAGATCTTACCCACGCTCAGATGGTGAAGAAAACCCTCAAAATCTACTATTCCCTAAGCTTTGAGATCTAACAATGGTGTCTAAAGGATCGGTAAAATGCCAGATAGGTGCTAAAACATCCTGTCCTTGTGGCTGGAGTTCGCTAAAGTGACCCATTATCGCTAAAGCAACACTTACTAAAGTGGTAAAAGGTCTGCTTTAACGATTTGGGATACAATGGTTGATAGCTAAAGTGTTTCCATGCCCTAATGAAACACCCCAGGTGTTGATCTTTGAGAATTTTTAAAATTTTATCCATACTGTCCTAACTATGACTTAACCTATGAGTCGTAGGGAGTCTTGATAAGTCATTGAACTCAAATTGTAGACTAAATAGTGTGTGTATGGCTAAGTTCTATTTTAAGTACGAGTGGCTCACTATAAGTCATAAGGACTCGTTATGAGTCACTTTGTGCAAATCGTAGGATGTCCAATGTTTACCCAAATGGATTTTATGTTGACTATGACTGGACCCCACAAGTTTTAGGTTACCATTACGAGTCGTATTAGTCAAGTCATAGGGTCAACAATGTGTTTGTGCCCTTGAAACTTTCTTAGCTATGACTCATGGTGACGAGTCATAAAGAATCCCTATGAGTCGTATAGTAACCGAAGACACTGGCGACTAAATTTCAGCTTTTAATTTAAGTGCACTTTGGACAATTTTCTTCTTACCCAATTAAAACCCAACGTGCATAAAGTATTCAAGAGGGTTGTTTCATATTCATAACATGATTAAATACTCTTGAACTCTCTTAAATTCTCTCAAGCAAGATACTTATGGTTTCCAAGAAGTAGGTCATCTAATGGCTTAAAGGTTGAATTTTTTTCATAAAACTTAGTATTTCAAGCATGCTACTCTTCCCTAATTGCTAATTTGTTAAATACATATAGTTTTGTCAGATATTGTAATACATCTTGGGTAGGATTAGGTTGTGTTTTGATGCAGCATGGCAAGGTGGTTGCATATGCTTTTAGACAGTTGAAGGTTCATGAGAAGAATTATCCAACTCCTAATTTGGAATTATTAACTATGGTATTTGCATTGAAGATCTGGCGACGTTATTTATATGCGGTCTTTGTGGATATTTGTTCTGTTCATTAAGTCTGCAATATGTGTTCACTCAGAAGGATCTAAATCTCAGGCAAAAGAAGTGACTTGAGTTGTTAAAGGATTATGACATAAGTCTCCACTACCATCCAGATAAAGCTAACATGGTTGCTGATGCTGTATGTTGACCACGGGGAGATATTACCATGTGGATGAGGAGAAGTAGGATTTGGTGAAGGATATTAATTATTTGGCTAATATTAAAGTCTGTATCTTGGATTCCAATGATGGGGGTGTGAATGTTCAACAGGTTATGTAGTCATCTCTTGGTGCTGAGGTAAATGAGAAGTAGATATTGGATCCTATCTTGATACAACTTAAGGAGGATGTGGGTAGGCAGAAGGTGATGGATTTCGAGATTGGTGATGATGGTATCTTGAGGTACCAAGGTAGATTTTGTGTTCTCGATAGTAATGGGTTGTGAGGAAGAATTTTAATCAAGCTCATGAGTCGCATTATAATGTTCATCCTGGTTTGACAAAAATATATCATGATCTTAAGGAAATTTATTAGTGGAATAATATGAAGTAGGATGTTTCCAATTTTGTGGCTAAGTACATGGTGTGTCAGCAACTGAAGGTGGAGCACTTGAGGCCTGGTGGATTATTTCAAGAAATTGAGCTACCTGTGTGGAAATAGGAAATAATTAATATGGATTTTGTTATTGGTCTTCTACAGTTTTTACATTAGTTTTATTTGATTTGGGTCATCGTGGTTAGGATGACTATGTCTTCTCATTTCTTACTAGTGAGGACTAATTTTTCTTTTGAGGATTATGCCTAGTTGTTCATTAAGAAGATCATAAAGTTGCATGGTTCTCTAGTTTCTCTTATATCTGATCGAGGTACTTAGTTCTCTTCTCACTTTTAGAGTTCCTTCTAGAGAGGTTTGAGGACTAAAATAAGCTTTAGCACCGCTTTCCACCCGCAGACTGATAGGCAAGCAAAGAGAACCATTCAGACTTTAGAGGATATGATCAGATCTTATGTGATTGAATATGGTAAACATTGGGTTGACTAATTGAATCTCATAGAATTTGCCTACAACAACAGTTATGACTCTAGCATTGGTATGGCTCCATTTAAGGCCTTACTTCTTGCTAGTGAGGACTAATTTCTCTTCAGATAATCATGCCAAGTTATTCATTGAGGAGATCGTGAAGTTTTATGGTGTTCTAGTTTCCATTATATCTGATTAAGGTACTCAGTTATCTTCTCACTTTTGGTATTCCTTCCAGAAGGGTTTGGGGACTAAGGTGAGTTTTAGCATCACTTTTAACCTACAGACAGATAGGAGAGAACCATTCAGACTTTGGAGGATATGATCAGATTTTGGGTAATTGACTATAGTGGAAGTTGGGTTGACCAATTGCATATCATAGAATTTGCCTACAACAACATTTATCACTCTAGCATTGATATGGTACTATGTGAGGCCTTGTATGGTAGAAGGTGTAGGTCTCCTATTGGGTGGTTTGAAGTTTGTGAAAATTAGTTATTTAGCCCTAATTTGGTTCAACAATCCATGTAGAAGGTAAAGATGATTTGGCAAAAGCTTAAGATTGCCCAAAGTTGACAAAAGCCCTATACGGATATGAGTTAAAGAGAGTTAGAGTTTAATGTTGGTTATTGGGTGTTCTTGAAGGTGTCTCCATAAAAGGCGTGATACGGTTTGGGAAGACAAAGATGCTCATTCCCTATTATGTTGGTCCATATTTGGTTTTGAAGAGGGTTGGTAATGTTGGTTATGAATTATAGTTTCCATCTAGCTTTAACTCCATTTATCTGATCTTTTATGCTTCAATGTTGAGGAAGTGCGTGGATGATCCTTCATTGGTTGTTCCTTTTGAAGGTGTGGGTATTTCAAATTCCTTGTATTATGAGAAAGTTTTGATGGAGATCTTGTATCACCAATTTCGTCGATTAAAGACGAAGAACGTGGCTTCTGTAAATGTTCTTTAGAGGGACCAAAAGTATGAGGAAGCTACTTGGGAAGCCGAGAGGACATGAAGTCCATGTATCTGTTCCTATTCTCTATTCCAGAAAATCATTCTAAAGGTATGTGTGATCTTAACATCTTTATTTTTTGTCTTTGTTAAAGGTAAGTGTGGGTGCATTTTTGTGTTAAATTGTGCTAAGGGATGCCTTGAAGAATTATTCACAGACGAATGATCCTAAGGGAGGAGGCTAAATTACCCCAAGTGTTGATCTTTGAGAATTTGTGAAATTTTATCCTCACTGTCCTGACTATGATTGAACCTACGAGTCGCAGGGAGTCTTGGTAAGTCGTTGGACTATAATCGAAGCCTAAACAGTGTGTATATGGATAAATATTATTTTGAGTACGAGTGGCTCACCATGAGTCATAAGGACTTATTACGAGTCATTTTGCCTAAATCGTAGGATGTTTAGTGTTTACCCCAAATTATTTCAGTGTTGACAACGATTAGAGTCGTTGGGTCCCATATGAGTCATATTAGTCGGGTCGTAGCGTCAACAGTGTGTGTGTTTCCTTGAAACTATCTTGTCTATGTATCGTGGTGATGAGTTGTAATGAATCCCTATGAGTTATATAGTGACCCATAGATATTGATGACTAAATACCAGCTTTAATTTAAGGGCACTTTATACAATTCCCTTCTTACCCAATTAAAAACCCACATGCATAAAGCACTCAAGGGGGTTAGTTCTCATTCATAATGTTATTAAATACTCTTAGAACTCTCTTAAATTCTCTCAAGGAAGATATTTAGTGTTTCCAAGAAGTACGTCATCCAAGGGCTCAAGGGTTAAATTCTTTCTGTGAAACTCGGTATTTCAGGCATGTTACTCTTCCCCAATTGCTAATTCATTGCAGGCAAATGTTTAAAGTATTGTTCATATATCACTGATGATGGTTTTGAAACATGGGTTGAGGGTTTTTAATGTTTATTTTTGAACAATGTTTCCAATAGTTTTGTATGATTGTTTATGCTTTGATTATATTTTTGAATAGATGGGGTGCATGGGTATGGTGAGTAAACTAGAGGATTGTGATTTCCCCAAACTTTTGACTTTTGAAGTGGTAATGACCTCAACACCATATTGTGAAATTGGTTTTGAATGTAAAAAGTATGCATATTGAAATACTCTTGAACTATTTCACAATGGGAAAAGCTAATGAAGCATAAAAATTTTGAATTGAACTTTATGGGATTGTGTAATTCCCCAAGCTAATGCATAATTGAACCAAAGGGGTTGTGAATTTCTCTAATAACGAAATTGTTTTGGCATGTTGATATTACCTTGCAAGTGTAGTTGGTATCACGATACCAACAATGTATGCCTACATGTGCATCATGATTCAATAAATAGGAATGTGTGATAAAGGATTTAATTGGGATTTTATGAGGGTTAAGTAGATGAGTCATGAAAGTGGAGGTCCCAAGGGACCAATATTAGAAACCGCGATTGCCGACACGAGGGTCTACATGACTGGCTGGTTCGAGTCCCCTTATTCTTATCATATGATTAAGAGGTTCAAGGCCCCCATATTATATTAGATGATTGGGTGCTTATGTCATATTTATATATAAGGAGGTTCGAGTTCCCCATAGTGCATACGTATACCCTCTGTTTCGTGTAGCTACATGCACTGGGGCCCTTTCAGCTTGGGAAGAGCTAGGCCTATATAGCTCGTGGGTGAATTCTTATGTTATGATGGTTAAGCTACACAATCCAGGCAAAAGTTTTAAAGTGCATGCTAAGCCTTGTTCCCTACCCCATCGCGTGATATATATAGACATTTGCATATGATTTTGTGTAATGGATTTTGGATTGGTTTTGAATGTTATACATGACATTATTATACCCCCATCTCGATTTACATGCTAGTGCTAAACCCACTAACCATCTCCAGAATTTGTTCCCCATATGGTGCAGGCAGCAAAGATACTTTTATTTTTCCTCCACAAAGTTAGGTGGATCCTCTCGTTTCATCATTTAATTATAGTGAAATGGTGAGCTTCTATTCTTTGAAGGACTTATACATTTCATTAGTTCTTATCATAGCCTAGAATTGAGAGATACATTATCATTAACATTGTCATTGTCATTATCAAGATCGAGGGCATGTCCCGATACCTTAGTGTTTTGGTTTTGTTTTAAGGCTTTGTCGGATTTAATGTGGACTTAGGTGGTGATGTTTCTTGGTTCTTTTTGCTGATTTTCGGCCATTGACTTATCCTAAAGTCTTTGAGTTTATCTTATGCTATCTTATTATATGTTTGGAATTTATCTAATATTAGGGTTTTATATTCTGTTGGTTAGGAGCAGGGCATAGTCTTCGGTTCTCATTGGACTTGAGATACCCGTCATGGCTAGACCCTGGATTGTCTTGTGACAAAGTTAGTATCAGAGCCTAGTTTTGGTGTCATTAGATGTCCACAAAGATATGTCAAGTAGAGTCTCTTTTATGGGTGTGTAGTGCACCACACTTATAATAGAGAGGCTACGAGGCATTAGGAATATTTCTGTTTCTTGTTGTTCTATTCTAGGATATTGATTCTATGATTTTGAAATCTTCTCTAATCCCCATATGTTTGCTTTTCAAATCCTTCTTCCCAGAAGATCTGATGTTTGGGGAAACACTTTTGTCCCATCTGAGGATAATGTGGACGGAGCTCATCCTACTCAAGGAGTTCAGACAAGATCTACGGTCACTGCTTTTAATTGCCCTAGTGGAGTTTCACCAGTTCCTTCTATCCTTCCTCGGGTATCTCAAGCTGGCGTGTCTAATGCTAAGTTTTGCCAGTCAATCCATTTGCTTACCCAATTGGTGGTATTTCAGACTGAGTGTGTTGCTTCTGTTGCTTCATTCTCTGAGGTTACTAGAGTTGTCCAATTTATGAGGTTGAGTCCTTTGACTTTCACTGGTTCTAAAGTTGTGGAAGATCCTCAAAATTTTATTGATAAGATAGAATTTTTTTTGTATGATGCATGCTATTGTTGTGGGGGTATGAAGTTCACTGCTTACCAGTTGAAGGATATGGCGTATTAGTGGTATAAGGAATGGGACCAGTCTAGGGTGATGATGTTGAGTCAGCTTTGTGGGATGACTTCTCTAGTGCTTTTCAAGATCACTTCTTTCCTTAGGAGTTGAAGGAGGTAAGTACTGAGAAATTTATAAATTTGAGGCAAGGTAGTATGAGAGAAAAAAAGTATGCCTTAAAGTTTTAGCAGCTATCTTGTTATGCTCCAGAGTTGGTGTCATCTATGAGTGCTCAAATAAGAAATTTTCTTCAGGATTATCCCGCGAATCGATATTGGAATACAAAGCTACTCTGTTGAATAAAGACATAGACATCTCCAGGTTGGTCATGTATATGCAACAGGTTGAAGAGGAAAACAAGAAGCAAGTAGAGATAAGTGAAAGGAAGAGTAAGAAGTTTTAGTATTCAGATCAGAGTAGAGGTCAATAACTGAGTGGTAGAAACGGTAGAAAATGATCTAAAATTAAATAGGGCAATTATGGTTCCTACTTTTTGGCTAGTTCCCCTTATACAAAGCCGCCAGGTGATCGTCGTTTTTAGAATAGTGTGGGTCCAAAGGTATAAATGCCCAGCCTCAAGCTAGTGAGGCTTAGACAGTACCATCATATCCCCCTTGTGGATTTTACGGTCAGGTGCATCATGGTTTTTATGAAAAGGGAAGGAACAAATGTTTTAAATGTGGGAAAATTAGTTATATGTAGAGGGATCATCTTTCTACGATTACTTTTGGAGAAAATAAGATTTTTGTTTCTACTTCATCGGCTCCAACACCAAAATGTGCCACTTCTATTTCTAGATTTGACATTGGACCAAATCATCTGTATGCTCTTGCCACTCACTAAGATTCTGAAGTATCCCCCCATTTTATTATTGGTACCCTCAAAAATTTCTCTCATGATGTATCTTTTCTAATTGATCCCAAGTCTACCCTCTCTTATGTGACCTTTTATGTGGCTATCCATTTTGGTTTTGACTCTTAGTGTATTCTTGATCCCTTCTTTGTGTCCACCCCGATAGGTGACTCCATTTTGGCTAGAAGGGTCTATATAGGTTGTATGATATTGGTTTGTGGTAGGGATACCTTGGTGGATCTAACAGAGTTGGACATGTTAGACTTTGTTATGATTTTGGGGATAGATTAGTTGCATTCATGCTATTCGTCTCTTGATTCCCAAACCCGAAGATTCAATTTCCAATCCCCTAATGAGCCGATGATTGAATACAAAGTTAGTTCCCTAGTTCCTAAGGGAAGTCTTATTTCGTATCTTAGAACCCGAAAATTAATTTCCAAGGGTTACGTCTATCACTCAATGCATGTTAACGATTCTTGATCTGAAGTTCCTTCCTTGCAGACTGTCCCTATGGTCTGTTAATTCCTCAAGGTGTTCCTTGATGATTTTCCTAGTGTTCATCCTGATCAGGAAATTGATTTTGGGATAGATATTCTTCCAGACAATTATCCTATTTCTATCCCTCATAATAGAATGACTCCGACTGAGTTAAAAAAACTCAAGGATCAGTTGAATGATCTTCTGGATAAGGGTTTTATCTACCCCAGTGTTTCTCTTTGTAGTGCTTTGATTCTATTCGTGCATAAGAAGAATGGGTCCCTTCAGATGTGCTTAGATTACGATCAATTGAATAAGGAGATCTTAAAGAATATGTATTCATATTCGAGGATTAATAATCTCTTTGATCAGCTTCAGGGTGCTAAGTACTTTTCTAAGATTGATCTTTGATTAGGATACCATTAGTTGAATATTAGGGAGGCGAATATCCCTATGAATGCCTTTCGAACCTGGTATGGTCATTTTAAGTTTCTGGTGACGTCCTTTGGTTTGACTAATGCCCCAACAAAATTCATGGATATTATGAATCAGGTATTCTATCAATTCTTAGATATATTCAAAATTGTATTTATTGATGATATTTTTATGTATTATAAGAGTGAGATGGATCATGCCGATCATATCCACCTTGTGTTACAAGCCTAGAAAGATCAACAGTTGTATGCGAAGTTCTTAAAGTGTGAGTTTTGGTTAAATAATATGACCTATCTGGGTCATATTATTTCTAGTGAAGGGATCATGATGTATCCACAGAAGGTTGCAGTGGTTAAGAAATGGCCTTGACCCACGACTCCAACCAACATTTGGAGCTTCTTGGGTTTAGTCGATTATTATAGAAGGTTTATGGAAAGTTTATCTTTTATTACTGTCCTATTAACTAAGCTGATAGAAGAAGGTGAAGTTCTTATGGGCTAATGCTTGTGAGGGAAGTTTTGAGAAATTAAAGTATAAGTTGACTTTGGTTTTGATTTTGACTCTACCTGAGGGTACTAATGATTTTGTTGTCTATTGTGACGCTTCCCAAGTGGGACTGGGTTGTGTGTTGATTCAGTATGACAAGGTATTAGCATATGCTTCTATACAGTTAAAGGTTCATGAGAAGAATTATCCGACTCATGATCTGGAATTGTTAGCTGTGGTATTTGCATTAAAGATCTGGAGACATTATTTGTATGGGGTCCATATGTATATTTATTCAGATCATAAGATCCAGCAATATGTGTTCACTTAGAAGAATCTAAATCTAAGGCAAAGAAGGTGGCTTGAGTTTGACATGAGTCTCCCCTATCATCTAGGTAAAGATAACGTGTTTGTTAATGCTTTAGTAGGTTGTCCATGTAGAGCTATTCCCATGTATACGGGGAGAAGTGGGATTTGGTGGAGGTATTCACCATTTGGATAATCTTAAAGTCCATATCTTAGATTTTGAGGATGGTGGTATGATTGTTTAAGAGGTGGCTAAGTCATCTCTTGGTGCTTAGGTAAAAGAGAAGAAGATGTTAGATTCTATCTTAATGAAACTAAAGAAGGATGTGAGTAGGCAGAAGGTGATGGCTTTCGAGATTGGTGGTAATGGTATATTAAGGTACAAAGGTAGATTATATGTTCCAATGTTGATGAGTTGCAAGGAAGAATTTTTGACGAAGCTTATGATTAGTGTTATATTGTTCATCCTGGTTTGATAAAAATGTATCATGATCTTATGGAAATTTACTGGTGGAATAATATGAAGCGTGATGTGGCAAATTTTGGGGCTAAGTGCATAGTGTGTCAACTAGTAAAGGTGAGCGCTTGAGGTCCGATGGATTATTTTAAGAAATTGAGCTACCGTGGGTGATCCTTCATTGGTTGTTCCATTGAATGGTATGGGTATTCTGAATTCCTTGTCTTATGAGGAAGTACTGACGAATATCTTGGATCACCAAGTTTGTCGGTTAAGAACAAAGGACGTGTCTTCTCTAAAGGTTCTTTGGAGGAACCAAAAGTACGAGACTGCTACTTGGGAAGCCGAGGAGGACATGAAGTCCAAGTATCCGTTTGTATTCCCCATTCAAAAAAATTGTGCTTATAGTATGTGTGATCTTAACATCTTTGTTTTCTGTCTTTGTTAAAGGTAAGTCTGGGTGCATTTCTATGTTAAATCATGCTAAGGGATGCCTTAACCCATCATTCGAGGACAAATGATCCTAAGGGGGAGACTGAAACCCCCCAGGTGTTGATCTCTGAGAATTTCTGAAATTTTATCCTCACTGTACTGACTACGACTTAACCTACTAGTGGTACAGAGTCTTGATGAGCCATTAGACTCAAATCATAGTCTAAACAGTATGTGTGTGGCTAAGTTCTGGTCTAAGTACGTATAGCTCACTACGAGTCATAAGGACTCATTACTATTCATTTTGTGCAAATCGTAGGATTTCTAATGTATACTCCAAATATTTTCTTTTTTGACAACGACTGAACCCCATAGTCGTAGGGTCCAAATATGAGTCATATTAGTCAAGTCATAGGGAAACCAGTGTATGTGCCCTTGACACTGTCTTGGCAACATCTCATGGTGACGAGTCATAATGAATCCCTACGAGTCAAAACGAATCCCTACGAGTCGTATAGCTACCCATAGACACCGATGACTAAATTTAAGCTTTAATTGGAGGATACTTTGGACAATTTCCTTCTTACCCAATTAAAACCCCACATTCATAAAGCACTTAAGGGGGTTATTTCTCATTCATAATGTGATTAAATACTCTCAGAACTCTCGTAAATTCTCTCAAGCAAGATACTTAGGGTTTCCAAGAAGTAGGTCATCCAAGGGCTCAAGGGTTGAATTCATTTCATAAAACTTGGTATTTTAGTCTTGTTACTCTTCCCTAATTGCTAATTTGGTAAAGTCATATGTTAAAAATATTGTTCATACAGTATTGATGATGGTTTTGAAACATGGGCTAAGGGTTTTGAATATTTTCTTTCGAACAATATTTCCTATTATTTTCATATGATTGTTCATACTTTGATTATGTTTTTGAGCTGGTGGGGTGCATGGGTATGGTGATTAAAGTAGGCGATTGTGATTTCCCCCAACTTATGACTTTTGAAGTGTTAATGACTACAACCCCATATTATGAAATTGATTTTGAATATGAAAAGTATGCATATTGAAATTCTCCTGAACTATTGTACAATGTGAAATGCTAATAAAGCATAATGATTTTGAATTGAACCTTATGGTGTTGTGTAATTTCCCAAGCAGTGCATAATTGAACCAAAGGGGTTTTGAATTTACCCAAATAAAGAAATTACTTCGGCATGTGGATGTTGCCTTGCAAGTGTAGTTGGTATGACGATACCAATAATGTATGCCTAAATGTGTATCTTGATTCAATGAATGGGAATGTTTGATAAATGATTTAATTGGGATTTAAAAAGGGTTGTGTAGCTGATTAGTGAAAGTAGAGGTCCCGAGGGACCAATACTAGAAACCGCAAATTCCTAGTAAGGATCTACATGATCGGGTGGTTTGAGTCCTCTTTATTATTATCATATAATTAGGAAGTTTGAGTGTAACACCCTGATTCTACACCCGAGACGTCACATGGTACTTATGACCCCGAAGGAAAATAAGCTAACCCATGACTGGTACCTATTATGAGCACTGAATAATTATACTGAAATAATATGGAACTTAGGTTGAAATGTCATAAGGTTCATAATTTGAATACTGATACATATAGCAACTGATAATAGCATCTAAAAACTGAATACTGTCTGAACTAGTCTAGTCTTAAAAGTCTCTAACTAAACTGTCTGAATGCGGAGTTGATGGGACAAGCTCCCAGCTAACTCCAACTAATAAAATACTAAATCTACTGTAGTACTGAAATAAAAGAATATCCTTGATAGTTAAGGATTCACTACTGAATCTACTGCTTCTAACTAAATCTGGCTAAGCGCGGTCAAGAACCTGAGCATCCGAACCTATGATATAAGCCAACATAGAGCAAGAAAAGAGTATGTGATCAGTACATGGAATTTACTGGTATGATCTAAGAGGTAAGGCTAATATGCATGGGTTCATATGCATGAATAGTAACTGACTGGGTGATGTGAATATAACTGAATGAGAGTACATGGATAACTGAAGATGTTGTAAACACTGATTATGCAATACTGTGCATATATATATATACTATGTTTGAGATTTATATTGAAACCAAGTACTGAGTTCTGATAACTGAGTAACTGGTATCTGAGATTACTGATAATTAAATTATTGATAACTGGGTGACTATTTCAGACAGTCTTGATTCTGTAGAACTGAACTGAGTTCTATGCCAAGACTAAAATTGAAATTGTTGGAGGTAATCATCTAACCGACATGCCCCTCTTTGAACTGATTGGGTTCCAACCTGTAATCCCAGTTGAAAGGGTGTCAGTACCATGCCACGGGTACAGACACTGGCTTTGTGGATCTACTTAAGTGTCGTTCTGAAGCTCTAAGAGTTACCCTCTACTGGCAGGTTCCCTGATGGGAGTGGTATTACTCTTAACTGGTAGGTAAACACCTAGTCAACCCTTATCTGTTAGGTTAAGATCTCAACCTACGCTAGCTACGTAGTTCTGGAACACAAGGTTTGCAACTAGTGATCACACCCTCTACTGACAGGTGAGGCCCCATCTTTGGGTTCACTCAATGTTGAATCCTACTCCCAACTAAATGACACTGATTATCAGACTGAACTGAGTTTCCCTAAGTTTTGTAAATGATTGAGTACTATTCATAAAATTACTGAGACTATTCTTTAGATACTATAATTCTAGGTAAACAGCTAGATTTCGGGTATTAAATAGCCCTAGGACTCGATAGCATTAATAGTAAAGCATGGCATGATCTTAAAAGCAAAACAATAATTGCTTGTTAACAATGCATTTATTTAGACATTTTGTCAAACACTTGAGAGGAATGAACTTGTACATGAATGGGAACACATGATAACATGTCATGATTGCACTATTTAATTCACATAGGCATTCTAACAAACACTTGGGGAGCATGATTATTTCACATAATAATAAACATATATATAAATATCATGACTACAATATTCAACTTGTATTTAATAGGAAAATCACATAATTCATCATACATGCTATCTTAATTTCATGAAACTTGTAATTAATCATGGATTGAAGACCATATAACAATACACACATGAACACAATCCAACCCAGACATGTAATTCCTGGAATCTCAATCTTGTATTTTGAAAAAGAATTCTTGGGCTCCATGGGTGGTAAGAACCCATGGATGAACATCTAACATACCTGAGAAATTAACTTCTCGAAGATTCTTGGTAGTGTTCTTGAGATTTGACTTTGATTCTTGAAGGCTAGGGTTTTTACTATTTTGAGAGAGAATGATGTTGATTTGGGGAAAAATGAGTGAATAATGACTTAACTAGGTTATTAGGAATTAAATTACGTGTTTAGACTGATTAGGACCTTGGAAAAAGGCTAAATTGCCCCTGAAAGAAATTAAAATTCACGTCACTGGATTCTTGATTTTGTCCTTCACCACGATGTGGTGGCATCGCGGTGAGCCACTAGATTTTGTCGTCTAGTGTAGTCCAAGGACGAGTGCAAAAATGCAGTTTGGTACGACATGGAGGTATCATGGAGCCTCACTGGAAAGTGACAATTACAAAATGGCACTCTAGCGTGACACGCCATTATCGCGTTGATACACTAAAAAAAGTCAATTGGGAGCTGGAACTTCACTGTGATGCACTGGAATTGTGGTGTCTCACTAAAAACTGAGGAATTCCATTTTGACCCTCACTGCGACGCGGTGCTTCTCAATGTTACATGCTATTTTATTAAAAGTACCATTACTTCTCACCGAATATCGAATTTGGGCAAAATTTATATCATTGGAAAGCTGATTGAATTTCCTACACAATGATGGGTTTTAAGCTTAAAAGTTCTAAGTATTTTTTGAAAGTATATATAGGAATTCTCATATACTGAGAGATAAATTGAGCTAGGAAAATACGGGGTATTATAATATCTCCTCTTTGAGAACATTCATCCTCGAATGAGACTGATTAAGCTGAGAAATACTGATAGACTGAGTTTACATACTAAACATGCATAACTGAAGTATGATTACATGACTAAAACTACTAATAAACTGAGATTTCACACTGAAACATGATAACATGGCGGAACTGATTCATGAATGCATGAGCATAATGAGAATGATATGCAATGGTAACTAATACCAAGTTCGTAACTGTAACTAAACATGGAATTGAGTAAATCTAAAGAAGACTGTTACCTCAAGCTGAGTCTGAGTATGTGGAGAAAAGGTGAAGATCCTTAGTCTGTATATCTACTTCTGCTTCCCAAGTAGCTCCCTCAATGGACTGGTTCCACCAGAGAACTTTGACCAAGGAAACTTATTTGTTCCTTAGTCTGCAAATCTAACGATCAAGGATTTGGACTGGAACCTCTTCAAAAGAAATAATTCTAAATATCTACGCCCTCTAAGGGGACTATAACTACTGGGTCAGCAATGCATTTTTTTAGCAAGGAGACATGGAATACTGGGTGTACTGAAGCTAAGTCTGAAGGCAAATAAAGATCGTAAGTTACCTTTTCGAAAGAGATGAGAATTCTGTAAGGACTGACATATCGGAGACTGAGCTTCCCCTTCTTGCCGAACCTCTTCACTCCCTTCATGGGAGAGATTTTTAAGTACACAAAATTGCCAATCTCAAACTCAATATCCTTTCTATTCACATCTGCATGCGATTTTTGTCGGCTCTGGAATACCTTAAGCCTTTCTCTGATCAACTGAACCTTCTTTAAGGTATCAAACACTAAATTAGACCCTACTACTATAGCCTCACCTACCTCAAACCAACCAATTAGAGATCTACATCTCCTACCATAAAGAGCCTCAAATGGAACCATCTAAATACTAGAATGATAGTTGTTATTATATGCAAATTTGATTAAAGGCAAGTGGTCATCCCATCTACCTTTAAAATCAAGAACGCAAGCCCTTAACATATCTTCTAAAGACTTAATAGTCCTTTCTGCTTAACCATCTGTACGAGGGTGAAAAGCTATATTGAGGTAATCTTGGGTACCAAGACCCTTTTGGAAGGCTTTCCAAAAATAAGTGGTAAACTGGGTACCTCTATCTAAAATGATAGATACTGGGACTCCATTTAACCTAAACAACTCTTTGATATAGAGTTTGGCATAGTCCTCGGTGGAGTAGGAAGTATGGACTAGAAAGAAATAAGCAGATTTGGTCATCTTGTCTATGATAACCCAAATTGAATAATGCTGATGACGAGTATGAGGCAAACCCATCACAAAGTCCATGTTCACTTCTTTCCATTTCCATGTGGGAATACTGAACTCCTGCATAGACCCATTAGGATTTTTAGTTTTTTTATTTTCTAGGTATTGACTAGATTTGAAAAATTATAAAAAATTTTATCTTTGTTTATTTTTATTGTTTGTTGGTTTCTGTCTAGTAGGGGCACACTTCACCCACCCTTTGATTTTTATTTTTGGTTCTTTTTCAAGGGGGAGACCTTTGAACCCAGTATCTCTTTTTTATTTTTAGGAGTAATTTTAAAATTTTTGCTATTAGGAATAAAATGAGATGTTCTTGTTGAGTGTTTTGTATGAATACATGATGCAAGTTGTTTTTGAATATGAAAGCATGCAAAGTGAGTTAAATAACTATTTTTGAGCACTTATCTACAAAATTTGTGATATCCCTCTTCATCTCATTCCATCAATAGATTTCCCACAAATCACGGTACATCTTAGTGTCCCCTGGGTGAATAGAGTAATGCGCACTATGTGCTTCAGCAAGAATTCATTGCCACAAGTCATCTACACTTGGCACACATAACTAACCCTGGCAATGCAACACACCATCTCTCCCTTGGGAGAAAACCTCTACTTTCTGATCTTTGACTGACTCTTTCAACTTAACTTGACTAGGATCTGTGTCCTACTTTTTCTTTACTTCAGAAACCAGTGATGATTCTGAACTATTTCGCACCCATATACTAGCCTCTACTGAACTAACTTCTTCTTTCCATTCTCAACATGAGCAATACTACCTATAGACAATCCACTGAGAACATCTGCCACTATATTGGCTTTGCCCGAATGATACAGAACACTCATATCATAATCTTTCAACAACTCTAACCACTTTCTCTAATGAAAATTCAAATCTTTCTAACAGAACACATACAACAAGCTTTTGATATCTGTGAACATATCAACATGTACCCTATACAAAAAATGCCTCCAAATTTGTAAGGCAAACACAACGGCTACTAATTCAAAATCATGGGAAGGGTAATTCTTCTTATAGGGCTTATATTGTCTTGAGGAATAGGCTATAACCTTGCCTCTTGACACTAGGGAAAAACCCAAACCTACTCTGGATGCATCACAGTACACAACAAACCCATCTGAACCATCTAATAACATCAAAACTGGGCCTGCAGTGAGTCAAGTCTTTAACTCCTGAAAACTCTTTTCATAAGAATATGACCACTGAAACTTGACTTTTATCTGAGTCAATCTGTATATGGGGGATGCAATAGATGAAACCTCTTCAACAAACTGTCAGTAATAGCCAGTTAAAACCAAAAAACTCCTGATATCTGATGGAAAAATGGGTCTAACCCAATTTCTCACCGCCTTGATCTTTTGAGGATCAACTGTAATGCCATCACCAAAAATAATATGACCAAACAATGCTACTAACCTTAACCAATATCCGTACTTACTGAATTTAGCAAACAACTGATGGGCTCTGAGAGTCTGAAGTACGATTTTGAGGTAATCTGCATGATCATTTTCGCTATAGAAATAGACAAGAATATCATCGATGAAGACTATAACAAATACGTCCAAGTACTACTTGAACACGTTATTCATTAAGTCCATTAAGGCTGCTAGGGCATTTGTGAGACCAAAAGACATGACTAGAAACTTGAAGTGACCATACCGGGTTCTGATAACGCTCAATCTACAGCTCTCGTGGGAGTGTAAAGCGGTCGTTAGCAAATATAGAACCCAACCTGGGTTGGGTATCGATCCCACAGAGAATAGCTTGGCCAACAAGCAAGAGAAATTACTAGACTTTTAGTGCAAGTCTCGTAGGAAAGGGGGGATTGTAGTATGTAACCAAAACAAGAATGTAAGAACTGAAAATAGCAAAATAAAGAGAGATTGTCACGTGTGTTGTAAACAATGAGAATTGAGGCGTTGGGGTTATGTCCACCTTCTGAGGTATACGTCTCTATTGGCTATGAGTGTGTAGAGTCTTGACATGTAGTTGCTTATAGAGAATTGTAGTCGATGGTAAATCCAAGCGTCTCTCGACCTAAACAAGGACTATTTCACTTTAACTCTCTCGAGCTTAAAGCGTGACTAACGGTACGAATTCTCCAAGAAGTTAGTCCAGGTACGGCACTAGCTTTTTAATAGGAAAGGGTGTCCTACTACCTTGACATTATCTCTTTTCCAGACAAATAACTTTTCTCTCGAACAAGTCAGATGTTAGACTGGCGTTGGTCTATGCGTCTTCTTTTCTAGACAAATAACCTTTCTCTCGAACAGGTTAGATGTTAGAATGGCGTGTTCTTGTGTTTGAACCGCAAAGAATGTAGATTTAAGATGAAGAGAATAATGATATAAGCAATATACTTGTCTTGAACTCACAAACTCATAGCTATAGATAGTAACTCATTCGGCTTCCATAACCCCAACTAAGAGATTTAGTTACCCATGAATGCGAAGGATATCACGCTTTGCATGGTGGATGGCGTGAATAGTAGGTGTTTGGCGTGTGGTTTTAGTGATTCCGTAGCAAGTAACGATTCTCTTGTTGTGGAATTTAAGAGTAGAAGAATGAAGAATTGAGAATGGGTTGTAGGAAGATGTCTTAATTGTAAGGAGATGAATGAATTGTCAGAATGTCTCCCCCCCTTTTTTTCTTGAAAATCTCTAACATGATAGGGTATCTATAATACTCCTATCCTACTCCTACTAAACTAATAAAATAAATAACCAAATCCTAATATACTAATGAAATCCTTGACCCAATTGTACTAGGGTAAGGTTACAAAATTATAATCCAAATAGAATGATGAAACACATAACCTAATTGCACTAGGTTAATGTATTATGGCAAAAATCCAGCTTTGTGTCTGTAAGTCCCAAAGTCTTCAGAAATGCTGTTTTAGCCCGGGACAGATTTTCCATGCAGCAGATTTAGTCCTTTATGCGTCCAGCTCCTTTCCATCTCGTTTGTGAGCTTTCTTTTGCGTCAAGTAAGCCATAAATTGCTGTATTTTGCATCATTTATACCTGAAACTTTCCTAATCACATTTGTTAGCTCATTTACAGGAAAAAGGACTAAAAGTGTACGAAATAGATAATTAGTTCTCGAAACTAGGCTAAAATATGGGCAAAATATATTGATATAGGCGCGTAATTTCGCCTATCATCAGGTTCGAAAAGTTATTTTTAGAATATCACATACTCTGAGCTAATGATAGCCTGATCTGAGGTATATCTTAGAAAAGTAACTGGCACCCTAAAGTTGGTCAAACAAGTCATCGATTCTAGAAAATAGATATTTGTTCTTGAATGTAACTTTGTTCACCTAACGGTAGTTTATACACATTCGGATTGAACCATCTTTCTTATGCATGAGTCTCTAAACTAGAGTCTTTGACTTACACAAGATAATAGACACAACTCTTGGATATTATATTTTTTGCACTGAGGTATGAAATCAACTGGCCCTTAAGAGTTGTGGTACTACCCTTTCATTCAAGGACTAGTTTATTTGAAAACTGAAAATGAAAAACTCTGCTTCTATAGTCAACTGAGGTATAGCATGAATAGAGAAAATCCATGTCGAGATTGACATCGAAATTCGTCATCCCTAACTCTACTAAGTTTGCTGAAGTGACTTTTTGAGATATCATAATCGGACAGTTTTTGTATACCCACTAGGCTATGATAGACTGACCCACTATGGTAGAAACTGAGAAAGGTTCTATTAAGATTATTTGTCTGACTTTAAAGTTGACTGTTATGTAAGGAGTTACAAAAGACAAAGAAGCTCCTTGATCTAATAAAGAATTAATAAGTAAATGAAAATCCATAATGTACCAATGGCCATATCAGAATAAATTTCCTGATTTTGTCGAGAATGATGTATATAGAGCCTGTCTGGGTGTTGCCCACTGGTGGCACTAAAAGTGGCACCCTGCTGATTGGGTGACCGGACTGAGCTGAGGGACAATTGTACTAACCCCGTGAACTTGGCTGAGGATGATCTCTGATTTTATGGCCTGGCTTGCCATACCCAAAACATACATCTCTGCTAGCTCTGCAGACACCCTCATGGTTTCTGCCATATTTTTGGCAATGAGGGTTTTTTCGAGCGTTGCTGACACTACCCTGAGATTTAAAGTCTTGTGCCCTATCTTTGTTACCATTTTTTAACTTAGGTACTGGATCACTAGCTAAGGATGAAACTATAACTGAAGCTTTTGGACGAAACTGGGAATGGTTACCACCTTCTGACTTAGGCTGACTAAAATTAAAGCTATCTATTCTAGCTCTCTTATTTTCCCTTTCTCTTTTTCTTTATTCTTAAACTCTTTTATCTACTGAGCATGGAACATTAGCCTAGGTATGTCTATCTTTTTAATTAACATCACAGTTTTGCACTCTTTGACCACGCTTTTTTACATCCCAGATACAAACTTACTCATTTTGGACCTATTGTCTGCTACTGCATGGGGAGAATACCTGGCTAGCAGAGTAAACTTGAGGGAATACGCTTTAACACTCATGTTTCCTTACATGAGATTGATGAACTCTAACACCTTGGCTTTTCTCAACTCTAAGGGAAAGAATCTATCTTGAAAAGCAGTAGCAAACTCCTCCCATTCTATGGTACAGAGATGTCTATACTTTTCTTTTAGAGGCTATGAGGTATTTAAGAAAATTTTTCTTTCTTTCATACTCTAGATCATGCAGTAAAGTTGTTCCTTCAGAAACTCCTGTCTACTTGTGTGTTACCCCAAAATTCTTCATCTATGACTTATTCTTGAGATAACATTATTAGCAAGATCCAGTTCCTCCCCAGATAATGCTTTTAGACATGCTAGCAAAAGTTTCAGAAGTCACACAAAGGGCTTGAAAGGAACTCCTTAGTGTATTAAGTTGCTTGAGTCAAAAGTCTATGTTCTCATCCTTATAAGTTGTTTAGTTGAGATAGAATTAGATATGTATTAAGATTGCCCATTGACCCTTTTCCCTATAGATAGTGCTCATGAGAAAAGATACTGTGAACCTAGAATGTTAAATATAGTGTGCATTCGAGGTATATTATGAACCTCAGAGTTATGATTTATAAATAGTAGAACTTTATTATAGTTGGAAGTATGGGTATAGGAGAGTAGTGACAATAAAAGTGGAAATGACAATTGATAGAAAGTATAAAGATAACCTTGTACATGATTAGGAGTTGTGTTAAGGTGATATGTCCTTGTGTGTTATTTTAATAAAGGTTGAAGATAGAGTTATTAGTTAAGGTGAATTATAGCTTGTATAGAGTCTGAAAGGAGTTATTGATGGTATTTATGGTGCTTGAAAAAGTATAGGGTATTAATAAAGTGTTTGATAGTTTAGTATCATTAATTTAGGCTTCCCTTGAGGTTACAAGAAGGATTTTAGTTAAAACTCATAGAGATATGATAGTAATTTAGGTGTATAGAAGGGTAAATAGTGATGATGGGTAGAAGGAGAATGTGCATTATAAATAAGATAGGCCAATGGTTATGATTGGTTATTGTTGTTATGAGATTCTACTGAACTAATGTTTTTTGATGTTTTATTTCATAGCTTCTAAGCGAGAATTTTATGTGAGGTTGGGTTGTTGAATTATGTTATCACTAGACATTAAGTTTGAACAGTTGATGGTCATTAAAGTGGATGTAATGATTTCTTGGTTAGTGATGCTAGCTATATGAAAGTGATCTAGTAGGCTTGAACAGTGTATGCAAGAAGTTTGGGTTCAATTATATGTAATTAAGTATGATGTTATAGGTATGATGAAGGAGTATGCCCAAGGCAATATGGGGTTGCATTATTTCCAAGGTTATTACGTGTTGTGTGTGTTAGTAGTACCGTTGAGTTGCTAAGTGGAAGGAGACTAGTTATATATATATATATATATATATATATATATATATATATGATATTCTTAATAACTATGTTAATGAGTTATGGATAGATGATGTTGAGACTTTTTGGTGTGATCTTGATTCTCATGGTTTAGAAATACAAGTTTAGAGATGTGATATTATTAAGCTATGAAAAAAGTAGTTTGGCTTATTAAGGATTAATGATATCTGTGTTAAGTGTTAGAATCTAAGTTTGAATCTTTGAGGATTGAGTAAATAGAAGTAAGAGTTGAAGCTCTAAGTGGTGTGAAGTTAGGATATAGTGATACCCATGAAGATTCTAAGTTAGTAAGCATTCAATATAATATGTGATTACTAGTGGGGCTATAGAAAGATAGAGCTGTACCTTGGGAGGAATTATTGGAAGTGGGTTTTACACTTCAAGTGTAGTCTTTCAGAGTAAGTTTATTATCCGCGTGTATTATTGTATTCCAGGATCTAGAGAGCAGTGAGTGTGGTTCATTTTAGAGTTTAGTAAGAGTACCATATACTTAGAGTAATGGCTTAAAGATAAGGGAGAGATGATTTCAAAGTGTGATTTCCAGATTCTAGTAAGTGATGCTAGTGTAGTGTAGAAAGTTGGTAAGAGAGGATGATGCTCGGCCCATTCTTATCTCAGTACAAAGTTTTATACTTCAGTTATTCCAATATTTATTCATGCCTCATGTGTCATTTCCCTAACCATTGCTCATGTTCATTCATATAATAGAGAGTCATATACTCTCCCAGTTCCTAGTAAGAAGAGTTCCAGTTCATCCCGCAATTGGAATCACATTTAATAAGTTATGACCTTTAAATTCAGGTCATGCAGCTCATGACTCATGTTCTCATGCTTTATAGTATGTTCAGTTCCAGTACTCCTTCAATACCATTAACGACCAGAAAAATTAAGAGTTATATCATTTACGACCTCATATTAGATCTCCTTAATAAATCCATGTCATGAATACTCTATTTTACAAGCCTTAGTAAGGTGTCAAGTTATGCTTAGTATCCTTTCATGTTTTAGACTCTATATTTTGGGTAGTGATGATGAGCAGTTGTGTGGATGAGAGATAGTAAATATGTTATGTTTGGGAAGATTGTTGTAAGCTGGTTTTATGTAAGTCTATAAGTTTGAAAGAATTTTTGAGGTGAAGTTTATTTTCTTGTGTATGACTTGGTTAGCTAAGAATACTTTATATATATCATCCTAATAATTGAATAATGCATGGAAGTGGTTATTGATAGAGGTATTGAAGAATATGGGAGAGATGCTCTTATGGGTATTTGTTTAGAAGTGCATGTGTGGCTATGAAAATAGACTTGAATGTTATGTTGGTATCTATGGGGATAGGTGTGTTGTGCATTAGAGGATTTTTAGTAAGATGTTGGATTTAGTTGTTAAAGTGATAAGAAGAATCATCGTAGAGTGAGAAGTTATGACAATGCTTAGGGTATTGAATCCGTGGTTCAAAACTAGTATTATGGTGGTACCTTGTGATTTTGAGTTAGGTTTGACCATGATGAGAGAGTTTAGTACAGTTTAGACTTTAGTAGATGGATTTATCAATGCCATGTAAGAATTATAAGTTGAAACAAGTGATTATCATATTTAAGGGAATAGCATAGTTGAGGAAGTGTTGGAGAAGTGTTGCTAAGCTTGAAGACAAGATGTTGCGTTGCTTGAGTCCTAGTAATTCTATCGTAGCTTATGATTTATAAGTTTATGTTCCATGCTATAGAGCCGTAGCAATGTTGTAATTTTATACTCTGATGTTTTTTTTCAGATCATGGCTGGAGTTCTTTGCTCCCGAATACAATTTGAAATTTCTTAGAATAGTATTGAAGAAATACTCCATCAGTGTATGAGCGTTCAGTATGATTCAGTCCATATAGCCAGCAATCCAGCTTAACAGTTTGACAGACAAATTTCCACAGTTTTCCATCTTCCAATTTAGTCTAGTCTTACTACCTGAATATGGCCATTTTAAGAGGTAGTTTGTTCGCATCTATGGAAATTGCGCATCCATCTCAGTATATTTATCATGCATCAGTTTCAAATTCATATATTAAGTCATGATTTAATTCATAAGTATCCTGCGTATCATCTCAGTCTTTTCCCAGTATCTCAACCAAGTCAGTATCATTCGGGGACGAATGATCCTAAGGGGGAGATATTGTAATGCCCGAGTTTTTATGGATTTTTCAGGTTGTAAACCTCTCATCTCTTTCCTCACGAAATTAGATCCAGCCTAAATAAATTGTTACCCCTTAGTTGTCTCTCTCATTTCGATCTCATCCATATAGTTATTTTCATAAAAGCTCATGCACTCACAGATCAATTCAGTAGCCCACTATGTTAGGATTCAGTTATATAGTTTATTTCAGTTGAGCATGTTAGCTTATAGACTTAGATTCCTCGAAAATTTAAGCCTTATTAGCCACATTTCGAGGACGAATGTTCCTAAGGGAGAGATATTGCCATACGCTATATTTTTCCTAGCTTAAATTCGTTCCTACAATGTTAAAGGATAGCTTTCAAAATGAAAAATATTTATTCCATATGGAATTTTCAAGATTTCAACTTTCCATTGTGTGAAAAATTGAATAAGCTTTCCATCGATACCAAATTCGCCTAAATCCGTCACTCGGTGAAGGAGTTATGTCATTTTTAAGTTGACAGTGTGCCAGCTGGACTCTCAGCGCATCACGGAGGAGGAAAAAATAGGAATAGTCAATTCTAGTGGACCTCCACGATATTGACGCATCGCGAAGTGGTCTATTTTCCCAATTGTCAAAATTTAGTAGCCTAACGAGATACTGGCGCATTGCGCCAGTGGCCAAAATAGCAATGTAAGGGGCACTGCAATTATGGTGCATTACGGTGAATGCCCAGTTCCCATTCGTCCTTTTCCAATGAGCCACCGTGATAGTGGCGCATCATGGTGGCCCAGTGAATTGAGATTTTTGGTCATTTTTTCAGTTCCGTTTGGGAGTTTAGAAAGGGTATTTTGGTCAATACCCAAGCCCCCAATCCGTGCAAACATAAGAATCAAGCCTATCCTAAGCACATTAGGATTATATTCATCAATTTTCTCTCAAACAAAAACTCTAGAGTTCAAAGCTCCTTCTCCAAAAAATCAAATTCCACCATGGTTTCTCCAAGAAAGCTTAAGATTGAGGATTCCCAAGGCAAGATAATAAAGAATCTATATTCAAGAACTTAAATAGGAATCAATAGATCAAGTTTCTTCATCTAATCTTCAATCAAGGTATGTGCGGTTATGAAAAAAGATACTCCTTTCATCCTTGTTCCCAAAACTCATTTTAAATTACAAAGCTATTTGATTTTATATGATTTTCCATGAAATTGAAACTAGGGTTCATACCCAACGTTGCCATTTACAAGGTTATGAGATTTCAAGTGAATTATAAGTTGAATTGCCTGTTTATTTTCATATTTTCATGCTTATTGCAGAAATTTTTAGATTTTGAGATGAATTATCATTGTTCTTATATCAAACATGATTATTATAATATTTTTACATGAGTTTGATACATGGCTTTTAAGCCCTAAGTTTATATGTTGAGATTTTGAGAAAAGTGATGCTTTAAGCATCTTATGAGCTGATTATATCATATTTACAATAAGATTTTAATCTTTTGATCCTCAGATAAGTTTTGGAATCCACTTTACAGATTATAGAAAGTAAAATAGCTTCATTTATAGATTTATTCAGATAAATGCATAACTGGTTTCATAATAAACCCTTATGTGAGTTTTGAAGTAGATTTCCATAAGATGAGCGTAGCAAATTAAAGGGAGTAGTATTTAGCACCGAGTTGGGTATGATTCCAAGGTCTCATGCCCCAAAACTATGTGACACTGTAGGATTGAGATTAAGTGCCCATAGTGAGCAAAGTTGTGATCACTTTAGCTGAGGTTATACTCCATGGAAAGAGTATGACACCTCTCCCCAACGTGAGGTTTCTTCCTTAGGAGGACGAGACATTAGAATCCAAGTAGCTCACATGGTTTATATCGGTTAAGAGAACCTCTCTTCAGACAAACTATTTTCCCTAATAGTAAAGGCTTTCAGAAAAGATTTATAGAAAAATTTTTAGAAAACTAAGTTTAAAGGCTCACAAATTTTACTCAGATTATGCTTTACAAAAAAATATTAGCTACAGATTCTATCTTTCAGATTTTAGATTTAAGAGTGAGTCCTTTCTACACTTAGACAGTATGATTTAAAGATAGAGTATTAGCACATCTTTTAGAACTAAATGTTATAGATCACTAGATTTACAATTATGATTTGTTTCTCATGATTATTATTTTCAGTGGTTCAGATATTCCAGCTTATGTGAGTTATTTACATTTAGCATGCATTGTTTTACAAATTATGATGATTGATATCATGTTTTACTTATGCATTTCGCCCCCATATACTCAGTATATCCTCAAAGTACTGATCCACATATATGTCTATGTGCAACATTATCTCATAATATAGGTATCAACTCAGTTGTAGAACGCATACCCTATTCAGATAGTTTGCAGATTCCAGCCAGCAGATGATGAGTTCTCCTATTTCGGGGACTTTAGTTAGATGTTAATTATGTAATTTATTTTCTTATTCATATGTATTTATTAATAATAGTTGGAGTCACGTCCTAGCTATCTATAGTCAGTATAGTAGAGGCTTCACACATGTCAGTTAGCATCAGTTGTGTATTCTCAATCCCTCTTTTCAGACTTTATTAGAATGTAAAAGCTGTATTGATATTGTATTTTCCTAGATTCCACCATTATTATGTTTCTGCATAGTAAACTCAGTTATTTTATACATATTATTCAGTTGCATACGAGTTCTTCCAATAGAAAGGTTAGCTTGGGATCACTTGTGGTCCTAAGCACCGTGTGACATCTCGAGATAGATTTTTGAGGCATTATAGATTCATTCGGATGAAGTCCCAAATCCTGACTGCAGCAGTATTAGCCATTGGTTTATCCTGAACAGAAACTGGTTGTTCATTCTGAGCTGCTATAGAATGGCCTAAATTGGTGAACGCAGCTTTGAATTCTGCATGAGAGACATGCAAGGGATCTGCCTGAATGGGCAGAGGTGCTGACTGGTTTCCAATTCTTCTTTCATTGGTCTTTTTGGGAGGCATATTCTGTAAATAAAAGGATTAAATGAATTAGACCGATATTTTAACTTAAGCTTATTCTCACTCGCACGACATGAATACTGAAAGAAGGAAACTTTTCCTAAAAATGCCTCATAGCCTCTTATCCATAAGTGTGGCGCGCTTGACACCCATGCACAAGACTCTACTTGACGTTGCTTTCATACTCTCTAGGACTCTATTGAAACTTAGGCTCTGAAACCAAGTTTGTAATGCCCCAAGTTTGTACCCCGAACGTCACATGCTGCTTATGACTCCAAAGGACCATAAGATAACCCATGACTTGTACCTGCTGTGAGCACTGAATAATAATATTTAAATAATGTAGAAGTTAGGATTAAATTCCATAAGGTTCATAATTTGAATACTAAAAAATATAGCAACTGATAATAATATCTGAAAACTAAATATTGTCTGAACTAGTCTAGTCTGAAAAACCTCTAATTGAACTCTCTGAATGGGGAATTGATGGGACAAGCCCCCAACTAACTCTGACTAATAAAATACTTAATCTATTGTAATACTAAAATAAAAGAATATCCTCGATAGATGAGGACTCACTACTGAATCTGCTACTATTGACTGAATCTAGCTAAGCGCGGTTAGGAACTTGAGCGTCTGAACCTATGATATAAGATATTATAGCGAAAGAAAAGTGTATGCGATCAGTACGTGGAATGTATTGGTATGCTAGATGATCTACGGCTAATATGTATTGGTTCAAATACAGGAACAGTAACTAACTGAGTGATATGAATATAACTGAATGAGAGTACATGGATAACTGAAGTTGTTGTAAACACTGATGATACAATATTATGCATATGCATATATATATATATATATATTGTGTCTGAGATATATACTGAAACTGAGTGCTGAGTTCTGATAACTGAATAACTAATATTAATGATAATTGAATTATTAATAACTAGGTGACTTTTTCTGACAGTCCTGATTCTGTAAAACTGAACTGAGTTCTATGTCAAGACTGAAACTGTGGGAGGTAATCATCTAATTGACATGCCCCTCTCTAAAATAATTGAGGTCCAACCTATAATCCCAGTTGGAAGGGTGTCAGTACCGTTCCATGGGTACATACACTGGTTGTGTGGATCCACTAAAATATCATCCCCAAGGACTAAGGGCCACCTTCTACTGGCAATTTCCTTGATTAGAGTGATATTACCCTCAACTGAAAGGTAAATACCTTATCAACCCTTAACTATCTGGTTGATATCTCAACCTACGCTCGCTACTTAGTTCTAGAACACAAGGATTGCTACTAAGGATCACACTCTCTACTGACAGGTGAGCCCCCATCCTAAGGTTTGCTCGATGTTGTATCCTACTCTAATCTGAATGGCACTGATTATTAGACTGAACTAAACTGGACTGAGTTTCACTGAGTTTTGTAACAAACTGAGCACTACTGTTCATGACATTAATAAGACTATTTTGTAGCTATTGTAATTCAAGGTAAACAACTAGATTTTAGGTATTAAATACCCCAGGACTCGATAACATTGATAGTAAAGCATGGCATAATCTTAAAAGAATAACAATAATTTCTTATCAAAAATGCATTCGTTTAGACATTTTGGCAAACACTTGAGAGGCATGAACTTGTACATAAATGGGAACTCATGATAATATGTCATGATTGCACTATTCAATTCACATAGGCATTCTAACAAACACTTGGAGGGCATGATTATTTCACATACTAATAAACATATATATAAATATCATGGCTACAATATTCAACTTGTAATTTCAATGATTTAACATGAGAATCACATAATTCATCACACATGCTATCTTAATTTCATGAAAATTGTAATTAATCATGGATGAAGACCATATAACAATACACACATGAACACATTCCAACCCAAACATGTAATTCATGGAATCTCAATATTCTATTTTGAAAATGGATTCTTGGGCTCCATGAGTGGTAAGGACCCATGGATGAACATCTAACATACCTAAGAAATTAACTTCTTGAAGATTCCTTGTAGTGTTCTTGAGATTTGACTTTGATTCTTGAAGGCTAGGGTTTTTACTATTTTGAGAGAGAATGATCTTGATTTGGGAAAAAATTAGTGAATAATGACTTAAATAGGTTATTAGGGGTTAAATCACGTGTTTAGACTGATTAGGGCCATGGAAAAATACTAAATTTCCCATAAAAAAAATAAAATTCATGTCATTGGATTCCCGATTTTGGTCTTCACCGTAACGCAGTGGCATCGCAGTAAGCCACTGGATTTTTTTGGCTAGTGTATTCCAAGGACGAGTATGAAAATACACTTTGACGCAACACGGAGGTATGGCGGAGCCTCTTTGGAAAGTGACAATTGCAAAATGGCACTCTGGCGCGACACGCTATTATCACATTGACACACTGAAAAAAGCCAATTCAGAATTGGGACATCAATGCAACATGCTGGAATCATAGTGTCTCACTGAAAACTGAAGAATGCCATTTTGATCCTCACCACGGCGCGGTGCTTCTTAATTTGACATGCTATTTCACTAAAAGTGCCTTAACTTTTCACCCGAATATCGGATTTGGGAAAAATTTATATCGTTGAAAAGATGATCGAATTTTCTACATAATAAAGTGTCTTAAGCTAGAAATTCTGTGTAATTTTTGAAAGTATATATACGAATTCTCATATACCGAGAGCTAAACTGAGCTAGGAGAATACGACGTATTACATTGAGTCCCCCATATTATATTTCATGATTGGGTGCTTGTGTCACCTTGATATGCCGGGAGGTTTGAGTCCCCCATAGTGCATATATATACCCTCTGATTCATGTGTCTACATGCATTGGGGACCTTCCAACTAGGGGAGAGCTACGCCTATATAGCCTGTGGGTGCCCTATTATGTTATGGCGATTGAGCTACACAATTAAGGCTAAAGTTTTAAAGTGTATGCCAAGCCTTGTTCCCTACCCCGACACGCTATATATATGTATTTGTATATGATTTTGTGTATTGGATTTTGGACTGGTTTTGAATTATTATCCATGACATTATTTTACCCTTTATCCCTTATTTACATACTAGTGCTCAATCCAATAACCGTCTCTAGAGGCTGTATCCCCATGCGATGCAGGCACTGGAGATACTTCTACTTTTCCTACATAGAGTTAGGGGGATCAACTTTCCTCGTAAGTTCTTTGTGGTAAAGTGGTGAGCTTCCATTCTTCGAAAGATTTAGACATTTCATCAGTTCTTATCATAGACTACAATTGAGAGTTTACAATCATTAACATTGTCATTGTCAGGGTAGGGGTCATGTACCAATATTTGTTTAGAAGGATTTGTTGGATTACTGTGGAGTTTGGTAGTGACGTTGCTTGGTTGTTTTATTTGGTTGTCGGCCATTGACTTATCTTGAAGTCTTCAACTTTATCTTATACTATCTTGTTATATGTTCGAAATTCATTCGACATTGGGATATTGTGTTCTGTTGGTTAGGTAAATGGGTAAGTCTCCGATCCTCGTTGGACTTAAGATACTCATCACGGCCAGGCCTTGGTTTAGGTCATTGCACCTAAAGATGATGCACCAGCTTTAGCTCCATCAATAACTTTGCTAATTTGTGAAGTTGTCGATTGGGACCCTACAAAATAAACAATATATGCTTCTAGGCAATTTTTGATATTTTCGACTTTATAGGGATGTCAGATTTTTGAAAAACGTTCATTTCAATAAATTAACCCTTGGAACCCCTAAAAACTTATTTAAATCATTTTTTACAACAAGGGTTTAAACACAAAATAAGGGTTCAAAACTCAAATCAACCATGCTACTAGCCCAAATTCAGCATTCCAGATCTAATGAAACTTTCCAATTCTCTATTCGACACTCAAAATACAAGATGTTGACCAAAGTCAAACTAGCGACTTTTAAATCCTATAAGAGTCTCGAACTTACTTGAATTATTTTCTTAATGCATCGGGATTTGTGCCAATCATCACCATATCTGATAATCATCATGTAACAACTACAGGAAAGGGAAAAATGGCCAAAACATACAAACTAGAAGTTTTCACTTATTAGGTCATAACAATATCTACCACAAAACACCAGTTCATCCTCAAAATAAAAGACAAAGGAAGTACTTGAATCAGTAAAGAGTTGGGGGTAACTACTATATCTATTATAGCTCCTAAGTAGCCTCCTCAATGAGATAGTGCCTCCACTAAACCTTATCCACAAAAATCACTCTAGAGCATAACCGTATAACATTCTTGGATAAAATAAAAGTTTGATCCTCTAAAATGTTAACCTCTTATCTAACTGAACCTAGTCCTAAGAATGTATGTGAGACTCATTCGGGATATCACACTGTAGCATAAATAAATGGAAGAATAGATAAATAAAGGAAAACTCTAGGGGAAAGTCCAACTCATAAGCTTCTTCCCCAACTATTGTAGTATCTCAAATATCTCGATATACCTGGGGTAAGCTTTCCCTTCTTCCCGAACCTCATCACACCATTCATGGGTAACACTCAAAGAAAGAATCAATTACCAACCCTAAACTTTAATGCATGAAGTCTGTGGTCCGCATAACTCTTTTGCCTCTTCTGGTTTCCCGAAGCCTATCCCGAATCACCTAAACTCTATCTAAAGACTCGCGAAGCAAATCAGTGTCACTAGATCCAAGCTCAGAAGTCTAAAACCAACCAATTGGATATTGACAACTCTCACTATACAATACCTTAAATTCTGCCATCTCAATACTTGAATGATAGCTATTACTATAAGAAAACTTTACTAAGGCCAAAGGTTGCTCTCACTGACCTCCAAAGTTACACGTGGTGAGTATATCCTTCAAGACCCGAATACAATTCTCCAACTGTCCATCAATTTGGGGGTGAAAAGTTGTGCTAAGGTCAAACTTAACACCCAACTTCTCCTGAAATGCCCTCCAAAAATTAAAAATGAACACTAAGCCTTTGTTTGAAATAATAGACACGGGTACCCCATAGTGAAAAACTATCAAACAAACATAGATATGAGCTAACCTCTAAGCAGTAAAAGAAATCTAAATAGGAATGAAATAAGACTATTTAGGCAATAGATCTAGGATTACCCAAATATTGTCAAAACAATGAGAATTATGAGACAACCAACTCACAAAATCAATAATAATCTGCTTCCACTTCCACTCTAGAATGGGTAGTATCTAAAGCAATCGATGGGGTCTCATATGATTAGTATTTACCTATTGACAACATAGAAAATGAGCCACTAAATCACCTACATCCTTCTTTATACCACTCCACCAATATTGTCACCTAAGATAATGATACATTAAGCCAATGTTGATGTCTCATATTAAGATCTCGCCAATTGAAGAAGTAAGGAAGGCTAAAATGATCTAATAAAAATATCACAAGGAACTCCATACAAATAATATCGCCATAAATTTAACACAAACACAATGACGACCAACTCTAAATCATTGGTAGGGTAATTCTTCTAGTGAGGCTTCAACTAAGAAAAGCATAAGTTATAACTTACCGTCCTGCATCAATATCGCATCTAATTCAATGAAAAAAGAATCATTAAAACATGGAAACCCATGCCCTCTATAGGCAAAGTCAATATAGGAGCCGAAGTCAACAACTCTTTTATCTTTTGAAAGCTTACCTCACAAGCATCCAACCACTAAAAAGTAACCTTCTTTTGAGTCAACTTGGTCAATGAAGTCGATATAGATGAGAATCCCTCAATAAAACTCCAATAATAACCGCTAAACCAACAAAACTCTGAATCTTGGTATGAGAAATAGGTTTGGCCCAATTATAACTGCCATCGGATCAACCATAATACCTTCTTTAGTCACCATATAACCAAAAAAGAAATAATATCCAACCAAAACTCACACTTAGAGGACTTAGCATATAGCTTCTCATCTCGTTATATCTAAAGTACGTCCTCAAGTGTCTCACATGGTTGGCCTCATTCTTACAATAAACAAAGATATTATCTAGAAATTTAATCAGAAAGAAGTCAAGATATGATTAAAATACCTACTTCATCAATTTTATGAACATTGCTAGGGCATTGGTAAATCCAAATGTCATGACCAAAAACTCATAATGACCGTATAAAGTTTGAAAACCTATTTTTAGAAAATCCAAAGCTCTAATATTTTAAAACCCAAAAGCATCATGAAACTGATCAAGTAGAACTTGTTCTAAACATTGATTTGTCCAATTGTCAATAGTCAATACACATACATATAGAACCATCATTTTCTTTACTAACAAGACAAGAGTACCCCAATGAGATAAAATAGGTTTAATAAACCCCTAACTCAATAATCCCTCTAACTGCCCCTTCAATTCCTTCATCTTAGCCATGGTCATCTTATATGGAGGCGTGAAAATGGGCTTGGTGCCTGGTTCCATATCAATAGAAAATTAAATATCATAATCCAGATGCATACCCGACAAATCAATAGGAAACATATCCATGAACTCACAAACAACTCGAATAAAATCCAAAGGAGGTAGTGAGGTAATAATAGTGCCACAAACATAAGCCAAATAAGATAGGCATCTATTTTTAACCTTACAACAAGCACGTAAAAGGATATAACTATATTTGAATCCAAATTAAGAGTACCCATCAAAGATAAACTTGGAATACATTCAGAGTCGCTGAGGTAACAATCTTAGTATAATAATAAAAAATTATATGATAGAGAGATAATCAATACATACCCAAGTTAACATCAAAATCAACTATATTTAGGATAATTAACTTTACCAAAGTCTCATTCCTCTTAAAGTTCACTACATAGAATCAATACACTCGATCCACCATCAAAAAATCTCTAATAGGGGTAGAAATATGAATAAGTATATCAAGAAACTAATATGCAACATCAAAACTAGAAGCAAAATATGTACATATAGGAGAACGTATACCCAGGGTCAGATAAAACGAAAGTGGATCTATATAAAATCGGGATGTTATCTGTAATAATTGTATCAAAAGAAATGACTTCGAGTCTCCCAGGTATCGCATACCATTATTTACATCAACTTACGAACTAAGCAACCCCATAACCACTAAGACAAGATCCCTTAGCTCTATCACAAGCAAGTCCAGTATCATCCCTGCCACTCTATAAACAACCTCTAACTGCAGATATAGAAATAGGGAAAAATTGATAATGAGAAGCCTGCTGAATAGGTCCAAACACATATCGAGGAAATTCCTACCCAAATAACCAACCTCATCATAAATATAGCATCTTCTACGGATTGACTCAAATCAAAGTGCATAGATGACCTAGAACCACCACCCTGACCTAAAGAACTAAAGTTAGAACCTCTACTTGCATGACCTGATTCCTGGTTAACTGGAGTCGTATAATCTAAATACCTACTAAATGATCCATTTAAAAAATCTAGAACTTTCCTACCATGATAACCACAGAAACCTTTGTTTGATAAATCCTTAGCATAGAAGACAGGTCCACTAAACTCACCCTATCGACGCACCTTTTTGCTGCCCCTAGAGTAGCTTGGTAATGAACTCTACCAACTTAGAATGCTTTATTACTCTAAAAAAAACTTGTAACAACCATTTGGGCTATATCCTGATAAGGGACCTCTAATCCCTTAATGAACTTTCAAATCCTCTTTGACTCAGCGGAGATACTGGCGGCTGAATATATGGATAAAGCATGGAAACATGCTCATACTCAGTAGTAGATATAGAACCGTACCTCTAGTGATCAAACTCATCGTTCATCTAATACATTAAATTGTATGGCACAAAAATCTCCAAGAAAGCCTAAAGAAATGAGTCCATGTCATGGCAGGCAAACCCAATGGTCTACAACTAAAATGAGACCTTCACCAATGTTTGGCTATATTAGTCAACTGATAAGTCATATAAGAAACTATGTGATACTCAAGAGATCCAGGATTATGTAACTTCTCCTAGCAGTCAATCAAAAACTCATACATGTCTTTAGTAATCACACCACTAATCATTAGAAGACATCATAGTACCCAAAGCAATCAGAGAAATAGTAAGTCTGGAGGTAGAAAATCCATACATGGAGGTACCACAGAATATGGTTATACTTTTGTTGTAGGAATGCCATAAGCAGAAGCTGGTACTAATAGTGAAACACCACTCATAGTCTAAGAAATACCCGACACATACAAAGGAATACCATCCAAATAACTCAAGAGAAATCAATCGTCCTATAGCACTGGAGTGTCAATTGAAGCCTGGAGGACCCGAGCTGGCCCCGCCCCCTGTCAGTTGACCATCCTCAGTATACCTAATCTCAAGCACGATTGAGGCCTTCCTAGTATGTCCTCTAGCTAGGCAGCTCCTCTTGCTCGTTCTTTACCTTCGGGCTAGCACCGACTCCTATCTCACCCTCTGATCGACACTCTTATATCAGGTGCTAGCTCAACATCCCTAATATCTTTGGACCTAGTGCTCACTATCTTCATAGAAAATAATGGGATATAAGTTTAGAAAGTTGGGTTGTTCCCTTTTGATGTACATACTAGTATGAGTAGGCGAAGTGATAGCTGATTTTTGTGCTTATCAGAGTTGGTGATTGAGGTACTAGCATGCTCTAGGGTATTCTGAGCTAACTCCGGATCTCTTCTTATCTATCTATATGTCTTTACTTATTTTTGGAGATAGATACTTGTATTTTTAGCATTCCTGATGTTGTATTTGGATGCTCTACATTTATGGCACCTAATGTTCGGGAATTTATGATACTTCTCTTAGTCTTTCGCTATCTTTATCTATGTGTGACTCGACTTCATTCTAGGAGTGTCGTCTGTTTTATTTCCTTTATTATTTCGCATTTCTTTCTTTTTGGATGTCTGGATTATCTACTAAGATTGGATCGAGGTAGATGTCATCATGATCTCAACTTTTTGGTCATGAAAAATTGGTATTAGAGCACTAGGTTCACCAGTCTCATAAGAGTAGGAGTTGGATGTTTAGTAGAGTCTCGCGGATCAGTACGTTAACGTTCGTATCTATCTTTTACGGGCTATAAAATGTCTCTAGAAAAACTTTTCTAATTTGATTCATTGTCCTGCTTATAAACTAAAAGTCATAATCTGGTCATGTCTAAATTATTGGA
>NW_025891884.1:0-33075 GCF_002878395.1 Capsicum annuum
CTAAATATTGATCCTTTTTGACTTAATCTGTCCACTTGCTTCATATTCTTTATTGATCTTTACCCTATGAGGTAATTTATCCATAAGGTCTACTTTAATCTTCACTCTAGCACAACTAGGCCTTGTATGGTTTTTTGTAGCCATATCTACCATTAAAGGTTTTCCAATTGCAAATGCAATTGAAAAAATTGCTTCTTTGGCAAAGAAGTTTGGTGGAAGATTTGGCATGGATATCCACGCAATCCAACTGTTGTTTCAATATCTGTTTAAAACCAAGGATCTCATTTAAGATTCCTCATTTTCCTATACACATCATTAGACTTAATATGATGAGCTATTATTTATAACAGCTGCACATAATCTTCTAACTGATTTAACCTTATCAAAATATGTCTTGAATCCATTACCCCTATTGTACATTCTCCTTTTATGCCACACTGTGTAGGGATAATTTTTCTTAAAGTGTTAATTTTCGGTATACCATAAGAGAACTTACCGATGACTGCATACTGTAGGTTCTCTTGTATTATTAATGCTTTCACCTCCGATGATTTCCATGTCACTGTTGGCTCCCCATGCACCATTATGACTGGTTTAGGGGGAACTTTAATGTTTTCATGCACAGAAGACTTGTTTTTAGTAGATCTGCATATATTGTTACCACGCCTTGTTGTTTCTCCCCTTCTGCTTGTTTCTGTTTCAAGGATTCATCCGGTGGATCATTTCCACCAGAATTAGTAGCCATTATCTCCAAGAATCAAAGTAAGTATTGAGCTTTTTGTATGCACCAAAATTAGGGTTTTTTCCTATCTCTCCTAGGAGAAGTTTGAGATATAACAGGATATCACTTAGGGCGTGTTAGTTCTACATAATTTTCTTTCAACATTCTTATTCATGAACAATTTATTATCACCTTTGTAACCACCTACAGAAAAGAAACAAAGATAAAAGAATGTTTTGTATAAAATAATGAAAAAAAGAAAGAAATACCACCAAAATTAAAAGAAATAAAACAAACATACACCCATGGGCGAAGCTAGGTAGGCAGAAGTGGGTTTACCCAAACCCCCATCGCCAAAAAATTACAGCATATATGTAGGATTAACATTATATTTTACACAAATACATTGTATACATGAACCCCCCCCCCCCCACCCAATCACTATTGAAATTAATGGGGTTCGAGATGTCACGGTAGTTGTTGGTTCGATTTCCATTAGCTTATCTGTTTTTCCTCTTTATAATCTTCATTGTTTCCCTAACTTGGCCCGATTTCTTTCCCTCATTCTTGCCCATGATTTCTTTCTATTAGTAATAAAATCTACTCCATAGAGTTCTATATTTTAGATACATAAAAATATAGAGTTCTTATTTTTAGAACACGTAAAAATAATTTAGAGTTATTCTTGCAGATAATTTTTATTCGATGCTCTCTCAATTTCCCTTTTATTCGCTCTCTTTTTTTAAGAGAAGGAACGAACTTCGGCCAACATTTTAAGATGTATTTTTTAATCAATTTGAAAAAAGAAAAATTGCAATTCGTAGTACTTTTCATATAGTTTTTGGTGAAAATTGAAGGAAAGGTGTCATTTAAGTCTTGAATGAAGGATTGGTGACATTGACCAACTTAAAGGGTCAAACATAATTAGAAAACTTGATTAAACTAATTGTGGACTTGATTAATATTTTCTAAAATTTCTAATCTTTTTAAAAATACAAATCAACTCACACTCATCTTCACTCATCTTCTCTTCTCAACCCACACTCATCTTCTCTCCAAATCAACCATCTCTCTCCTTTCTCTTGACAGTTTCTCCCAACCAATAGTTCTGCAAATTTCTCCTTTCAATCCCCGATGACTTCAACCTCCAACGATAAATAATTAGACTTCAAGTTCCTTTTCGACTTTCAACCATCAATCGATGTGACAGCCTTGCTCTCCAGCCACAACAGCTTTGAGTTCTTCATCATTCCTTTTCTTCTTTCACATGTAAAAAATTATGGTCTTTTTAGTTTTGAAGAAAACAAGGAACTTGAGCCTACTTCTCTTCTAGTATTGGTGAACAATTTCAATATTTGTTGCTTCAATTTAAATTACGGTCCAAATAAAACCCTAATTTTTGGTATTTTTTCTCTTTTCTTTTCAGAGTGTAATATAATTTTTTGTTGTTTGTTGCACTTTTTAAAGTTTAATTTTTGTTATTTGTGTTTGTACAAACAAAACAATGATGTTGGTGTTTTAGGTGTTGCACCCATTGCTGAGTTAATTTGTTATTGTTCTCGGTAAAAATGGTGATATTGTTGTTGTTTTATTAAATCATGCTACTATTTTTTTCTACAACAGATTAACCAATTGATGTAATAGATTAACCATCTGATGTAGCAAATTAACTATCTGATGCAATAAATTTATCGTATGATGAAACAAATTTACCATCGATAAAAAATCTAATACAACAGATTAACCATCGGATTAAAATTTTGATACAACAAATTTACCATTTGATGCAATAGATTTACTATTGAATTAAAAATATGATGCAATAGATTTACCATCTGATGCAACAGATTAACCATCTGATACAACAAATTAACCATCTGATGAACAGATTTCCTATCTGATGTAATAGAGGAACCATCATATTAAAAATCTAATGCAATAAATTAATCATCTAATGCAACAGATAAACCTTCTGTTGGATAAAATCCTATCAACTATTTCTATAAGACATGTTCAAGACTTGATTTTTTGAACTGATCATTCATCTATCACGATAGATGACCCTTCTGCTGGAAGAAATCTAAACAATATTGACCGTTGATAATTGTTCTAATAGATCACGCATATGTTGTAACAGATGTGTGATCTATTGCACAGACCAGTCATCTATTTAAGTAGATGAGTGATCTATTTTTATTGTTGCAACAGATTACTCATTCGTTGTGATGGGTTAGTTATATGTTGCAATAGATCACTCCTATTTTGCAATAGATGTGCGATCTGTTGCACAGACCATTCATTTATTTCAACAGATTACTCATCCATTACAACATGTTAATTATATGTTGCAACAGATATGTGATATGTTGGAACTATTATTTTACTATTGTGCATATTAGATTTACAATTATCCCTTTTTAATAATGCATTAATCAATTATAATCTATTTTATGTTCCTATTAATTTTAGATAATATAACTCCCAAAAGAAAAGAAATCAAATCAAATTTAAATAAAGGAACAAGTGAAGCAGCTAAGTTCATCCACCACTCTATGAGCTTTCTTTACAAGCATTATGTCAATCAGGAGTAGAAGATGAGGAACATGGGGATTAGAAATATTTCAAAAAAGATGATCCAAATGCTAATATCCTTTCAGCATTGATAGTTATCCTGTAAGAATGCAGTACGATGGTGCCAAAGATTTAACGGGTGATTTTGTGGTTAAGTCAGCCATGAAAAAATATTTTGATGCCTTCAAAAAAATACTTTGAGAATAAAAATTGGATGCTTATTTCTGGGACATCTGCTTTGAGCAATATCTTGATTTGTTGGAGGACAACAATGCTCGTTTCCAAATGAAAAATGGTATATGATCTTCTCAAGCATAGGTTTATGTATGAAAACAAAGATAAGATAGATGAGGTGTGGATAAATTACTATGGCATGCCTTTTTATTTTGGTTGGAAGGAGTTTTCCATAGTTATTAGACTAAAATGTTATCCTCCTTCTCCTTCTCAACTTATACCCAAAAAAGAACCCCGCACGTCCAAAAAAGGCAAATGAAAATTGAGTGATCGTGAAGACTTGGTATCCCTTATTGGTCCAAGCATCAAAAATAAAAATTTGATAGAAGCATTGAAAGGTAAAAGACTTTCAAAGAAGCACGAGCAATCATTGTTCTTGTTTTGTACATAATATTCTTTGGGTGAGAGACGTTAACAAAAACATACCACTTGATTTAATAAAGTTCTCCGAGGATCTTGAGTCATTTAACAACTATCCTTGGGGTTATGAAAGCTTCAAAATGACTGTCAAATATTTGTTGACTTCGTTAACACCAAAGACAGTTAACTTATATAGTTTTCCATGGGCTTTCATGGTAATATATATTTTATTATGATATGACTCATTTTTTATTCAATAATGCTTTTAATTTATTGGTGTTACTTTATAGCCTTAGGCGTTTGAAGCCATTCCTTATTAGAGACAACAAGTGAACTACTAGGAAGAAGGTTCATGTCCAAGAATTCTGAGATGGTTGTCGGCCAAAACTGATAAAAATGTAAAATTTCTTGATCTCTTCAACCCCTCGAAGGATGCAGTAAGTCTAATTCTAATTAAGTTTTTTTTCAATTAATAATTTTTTTGAATGAACTAATCATCATTCTAATAGATGTATTGATTTATCTTAGATTATGCATCCATCGCTTGTTTCGACCAATAGAGAGTTGGAGATGCCGATTTTTCTTACTTTATGATCTGTACAAACTTTATCAGACCCTAAGGTCATTGATAGAATAAAAATAGAATTATTTAGAGCAACAACCATTAGAAGAAAAATGATTTTGAAGGGTGGGCTTATTGTTATCGATGATGGTAGTGGTAGTGGAGCTGTTGGTGGTGGTAGTGGTACTTCTGTTGGGGCTAATGATGCTCTTCTTATAGTTTTTAAAATAAACCATTATGAGTATGATCATATTGGTTATGCAGATTTTGCCCCTCCTAGGGAATGTTCTGCATGCAAATGTCAAGATTGCAAGGCGAAACATGATGTAGTGATTAATGCTATTAATGCATTAACTACTTCTATAAAGGAATTGACATCTAAGAGGGGTGTCATTCCATCAAAGATGATTTTATATCCATCTACTCCATTAGAGATTAAGGCTAAGAAGAGAAGGAAAGTAATTTCCAAGGCATTATCAAGCATCCAAAAAAGCAAAATTGTAACTCAGATGTCTTTGTGTTGCACTATTGAGCAATGTACAAGGCCCATGGGAGAGCAACATGAGCTGAATAAGGTGAATATATAACATCTGTTTCAACTAACAAACAGATACATATCTGTTTTAACAGATGGCACATCTGCTGAAAATTATCAAACAGATATATACATCTGTTGAAACAGTTGACTAACCTGTTGCATCAAATGCAGTATCTATTGCAACATATATCACGTTTATTTTGAAAAATAAAATAGCTCTACGCACCATTTTTATTTGTACCAATAGATGACCTATATGCTACAACAGATGGGTCATTTGTTGGGACATATTAAATTAAGACTTCTTACTGTTTTAGTTTTTTCAAACAGATGAGTCATATGTTACAACAGATGGTTTATCCATTAAAAATTATAATATATGTCTTTCTCATATTTTAATTTGTCCCAACAGATGATCCATATGTTGCAACAGAAAGATAATTTATTTGCTAAAACAGATGAGTTATCCTTTTCCTTTTTTTGTATCTTTGTGATTAGTATTGAAAATTCTATCTTTCCAGGTGGATGTCACAGTATAAGCTACTGCTAAACAACATTGATAATATTCTACTCCTTTTATGGAAATACAGAGAAATGAAAGCATAGAAATCGTACGCAAGAGACATTAAAGATCCACGACGACCAAAGCCGAATTCCATAGCACCAGATGAAGAACAACTTATCCATATTTAGTAGATCTTTATAGCTTGAGTTTGTCTAAGTAATAATCTTACCCCTCCTTAGTAATTGTTGGTATCAAAACTTAAATTGTTAATTTATTTGTTAAGATCTGTACCCATAACAATTTTTTAACATTTCATTTATTTGTTGATTTATTTCATGTAATTTCTGAAGTCTTTGATTTGTTTTATGTTGTCTATGAATTTTATTTTATCCTTAGATTTGAATTTATGAATTGAAATGGAATATTAGATTCAAATATTGCAACAGATAAGGTATCTGTTGCAATAAATGATATATCTGTTGAAAAATATCAAACAAATTTAGGCATATGTTGCAACATATAGGTCATCTGTTGGAAATTATCAAACAGGTCTTTCCACTGTTGCAATAGATAGACTTAGATATAAACATCGACATAATACAATAGATGGCCAACTTATTGCAAAAGATAAACTATCTGTCAGAACAGGTAGAATAATTGTTACAACAGATAGACAATCTGTTGCATTATAAAAAATTTAACTTTTATTAGACATAAAAAAATTGTCACTACATGCAAAGTGAAGTTACTTGAAATAAAAAAAAAAAAAGCAAAACCCATCAACAAGCAACTAAAGTTACAACGATCTTTCACTTTGGCACCTCAAGTAGACAGTGTTTATTTTAAACACCTAAAATAAGCATCAAATGTGTCAGTTTGGCACTTCTTGCCCTGCTGGTAGCTCGCGTGTAATTCACGCAGCCAAGGCACGTTAAGCCCCAATTTTTGCTGACTTGGCATCTAATTTGGCCTCCAACAGTTATTTTCCCCCATGTCTTGTATATTCATCTTCTTCCTAAAATTTAACCTTAAATTCCCAAATCTTCTTCTTTATCATCTTTTTTTCTCTATTCAAATTCTTTAAATTATTTGTATCTGGTTTTTCTTCATCTTTTTTTCATTTTTTTCAACTAAGCTTGACAATGTCGAGCTCACCTTTTACTAATTTTGTGATAAAAATTTTACTATTGTAAGTGTGGTCATAAAACTCTATTGAAGAATTCTTGGACTCAACAAAATCTAGGTCGTAGATTTTTAACTTGTAAGATTTCAATGGTAATATTTTTTTATTTAATTAGTTGATTAATTGTTGATTTGTAATTATTTTGTAATTGTGATCTTGTTTTTATAGAAATTGGGTGGATGTGGTTACTTTAATTGGTATGAATAACGACATCCTTCACAAGCAAATCGTATAATCTGGGGTTTGTTAAAGAGTCAAGGCTTTTAAAGAGAAACAAAATTGAGCAAAAAGATACTACATGATTGGTGTTATTGCTACTTGTTTGGTGTTGTTGGGCACATGCATATTCAAGCCTAATTGCTGAAGTTTTCACGGTAGTGTATTTGCTACTAGTTTGGTGTTGTTGAGCACATGGATATTCAAGCATAGTTGTTGGAAAATATCAAACATATTTAGACATATGTTTCAACATGTAGGTCATATGTTGGAAATTATCAAATAGGTTTCCCACTGTTGCAACAGATAGACTTAGAAAACATCGACATAATGCAACAGATGACCAACCTATTACAACAGATAAAATATCTTTCATAATAGGTAGAATATCTATTAAATCAGACAGACAAGCTGTTGTATCATTAAAAATTCAACTCTCATCAGACAAATAAAATTGCCACTATATGTAAAGTGAAATGACTTGAAGTAAAAATTGTTATGGTATTTGTGTTCTACACCTTATTATTTATACACAAGCTCCAGGCGTCTAGTTAGTACCCCATAAGCTCAGACCTCTTGCATGTTTGCCACAATATTTTGGCACAGAAAGGTAGTTTACTTGGTCATTTCTGTGTCAATCAATAAATATTCGATATATGCAAGTGCGTACAATCCGCACGTGGCAGTGGTTTCAATTTTTGGAAGGTCCATGTCCTTTTTTTGACCTTCAAAATCCAATGTTTGCTTCTTCAACATTTCCGCTGAAAAATCATCCACCAATTTACTCTGCCTCAACAAGTTGGGGAACAAATCCAACAGTGGTTGAATATGGGTAAAAAAAATTGGCCTCCCTAATGGTAGGTAAGTTGCAGTCCTAAACCTTTATCTTTTCCTCCTTGAGTAGTATCTCAAGAGACAAAAAAATATTTGACGTTCAAGTTCACATTCATAGCTGCAAGAATTCTCTTTGCCTTGGTCCAGCTATTGTCATATGGGTATGGCCTCTCCCCTTTAACATATTTAATTATTTCATCATCCTATTGGAACCCAAAAACTAATGAATCAAATCCTGAGCCACCGAGAGTTGACGCTTGCTTAGTGAGGTCATCGTACTATCCTTGAAATTTTTGTAGAAGTTGAGGTCCATTATCCTATCGACAACATCATAAGCTTCTAGGTACGCTAATTATCTGCCCCTCATGAGGCAGAGAATTTCTTCAACATACTGTGATATAAAAATTCAATTTTTAAATAGGTTAGTAATTGTAAAAAAAGAAAACATAGTGGAAAAATACAATGGATGGTCCATCTGTTGCAGAGAGTTCTCTAAATCTATTCATAGATTACCCATCTAACGCAACTTATGCAACAAATGGGTAATATATTGCAACAGCCATCAGTTGCACTAGAATATACAGTTTTTACAATAGATGACACATCTTTTGCGTAGCTTCTTATTCATGGAGTAGATTAGAAGGCTAGGTAAGGAAAAGTAAAATTACCTTGTCCATATACGGCGTACATATATCTGTCATACTCTTTAAGTCTTGGGCGGAAAAGGTATGCATGGGGTGATCTTGCTTGGCATTCTTGGCCCAACGCAGATCCCTCTTCTCTTTGGCGCCAAGTTTTATGTATATGTCCACCTTCTTCAATGGACCCTTCCTTTTAACAACTTTTGGAGAGGAGTAATAATTATTTTTATTTTCGATCGGAGAGTACTTGGCTAATTGCCCTTTTCTTACTCCTAACTGCCACTGTGGGAGTGTATCGATCCCTCACCTTCTTGGAGGGTATGGCGTTCTTCTTGGATTTTAATTTCTCAACAGCTTTAGTGATAGCCTCTACTTTTTCAAATAGTTTATCCTATCTATCCTTGCATTCTTCATATTTGGATCAAGAACACGAAGGTGAAGAGGGGTGAGAGGGACCACTGTAAGGGTGGGAGGGACCAGTGTAAGGGTGAGAGAGACCTGTGCAAGGGTAAGAAGGACCTATTAAAGGGGTGTTTTCAAAAATATTTATTTTTCCTTAAGCATCAATATGCTCATCATCACGACTAGCATCAGCATCAGCATGCCTACCACCAACATCAATAACTCCACCAGCAACACCCCCAGAAGCACCTAGATCTCTTCTAGTAGGTTGGTCTTGAAAAGCCTCAACATTAGGCTGAACTTGCCTAACTCCTCTTCTTATGGATGTCGCTTTAGCCAATTCCTTCTTAATAAACTCTACCATTGGGTCTGCTATTGTATCAACAAGACCTAGAGTAATAAAAGAAATCATCCCCAACTCCTGCTCAGTAGGCACGATCATGGATGCACAACCTATGAAAAAGATAGACACATTTAAATCATATAATAATTTACAGTCAGTTGGGTTATATGTTAACACAGACAACTTATGCAACAGATGATCTTTCTGTCGTAACAGTTGATCTGTCTGTCGCAATAGATTAACAATATGTTGCATCAGATTACCCATCTATTGCATAATTTGCAGTAGATAGGTACTCTGTTGAGTCGGGTTCATAGAACTAAAGAAACAGATGGGTAATCTGATGCAAAATATGAATCATCTATCACAACAGATTACCCATTTATTGAACCAATTGTAGTAGATGGGTAATCTGTTGCAACAGATAACCCATCTGTCGTAACAGATGGCACATCTGTTTTAATATCTTTCTTTGAGTCAAAATATTTTACTTGAAAGAAGACGTACTATATCATCCGAAGGGTTTAAGATATCACCCTCCTTAATTCTTGTATTGCTCTTTGCAGCTAACCACCTAAGGATCCTTGGATGAAAAACCTCATCCGCGTAATCCTTGACCTGCTTTCAAAGGGGGGAATGGCTTCAAATTCCCAGGTCTAAAAATGTAAATGGGAAGTAAGCAAAAAAAGTCATAATAATTGTTCAATATAAATTAATGGATAAGTAAACAAACAGTGATTAAATGTACCATGAATACCAAGGAAAGCCATATAATGTGATCGTCTTTGGGGATAGCTTTGATAGTAAATATTTGACAGTCAAGTTATAGTTGTCATATCCACATGGATAATTGTTGAATTTTTCAAAATCCTCAGCAAGCTTCAATAAATCATCTTCTATGACTTTATTGACGTCTCTTGCCAATATAACAGAATGGGCAAACCAAACTAAGAACAATTGCTCCTTGTACTTCTTTGATATGGTTTTATCCTTAAGATGTTTTATCAACTTATTGGCTTTGCACCCATGTCCAGCAATGTCCAATAACTAATCTATTTTTTCCTTGAGTTTGTTGGTTTTGGTGGGTGGTCACTGGGACAATGCCTTCCCTCTATTTGATGGTGGTGGTTTGTCTATCCTACTTTCCTTTGATCTTTTGTAGAGTGTTTCCTTGATGAAAGGTTCTTCTGAACAATCTCATCTCAAGCTTGTCACTATGGCAAACTCTTTCAAGCCAAAATAAATCGTTATGCCACAGTAGTTGATCCAGATTTCATCCATATTTTTCCCCCTCCTTCGAATATTTATCATACCCCACATACTTGATCCTGTGCTTGAAAAGATCATATACCATGCTCATTTGGAAACGGTCAGTGTAGTCCTCAGGCAGCGCAAGAAAGTGTCCTAAGCAACTCTTCTTAAAAAGTTCATCTATGTTTTCTTCCTTTATAGTTTTCCTAAAGTCATCAAAAGGTTTCCCCAACTAACATTTAAGTAAAACATCACCAGTTAGTTCTATAGGGTCATCTATCGGCATCGCAACATGAAACCTGTCAATACTACTAGTTTTGATAGCCTCATGTTGGGAGTTCAATATTAATTCACACCCCATTTGTGATGCATTATCATCATAATGATCATCATCCGCTTTCTTACTATATTCTCCCTCATCTTCTCATTTATCTTCTTCTTCTTCCTCACTTTTATTTTCCTCATCACCATCTACTGACCCTTGTCTATATTCCACAATGTTTTTTTCATATCTTTCCTTAGCTTCACTTTTCACTGACTGAGATTGTTCAGGAAGCTCCTCTGAATCACTCTATACTCTATCCTTTTTTGTTAGGTGGTCAGAAGTTGATGCACTTTCACTTTTTTTTCTTTTGGGAGACATGTTTTACCTACAAATAACAGAAAAACAAAAAATACATTACAATTGATGTATGCATAAATTTTTTTTTAAAAAAAATTACAAACAACACCAATAGCCACCACAAATACCACCAATACCGACACCACCAACACCACTACAAACACCATCAATGCCTTTACGACGGCCACCAACACCACCAACACTAGCCACCAACACCACCAATGCCACTACTACCAAACCACCAATACCAACACCACCACCACCACCACCACCAACAGTCACCAACAATACCATAAACAACACAAACAACATCCAATAATACCACGATAGTCAATGAAACACTGCAATAAAAAGTAGGGATTTCTCATTTTTTTCTACAATTTTATCATTAAAAATCAAAATTGTTAACCTATTCTCGAAGATAATACAACTAAAAGTATTTTTTTTATCATTAACTAAAAATCCCTAATTTTTAGAAGAGAAAAAAAGTAGAACTCTTCTTAAACCCTGTTACCTACCAAGATAGAGAAAATGACGGATACAAGTAAGAAGGAAGATAAAAATAACAACTATGTGGTAGGAAAAGGGAAAAAATTGATTTACTATGAAGGGTTGAGCAATATGTTGAGTTTTAGTAGTTTGTATTGTTGTGTAATGCCCCGAGTCTATACCCAGATGCTACATGGTACTTACGACCCCGAAGGACCACAAGCTAACCCATGACTGATATCTACTATGAGCATTGAAACATGATACTATAACAAATGTAGAAAATAGGCTAAAATACCATATGGTTCAAATTCTGTAAATACTGATAAAGTGTATCAACTGAAATAACAATCTATAAAACTAAACACTATCTGAAAAACTAGTCTAAAAAGCCTCTGTTCTGAAATTGTCTGAAAGTAGAGTTGATGGGACAATCCCCCAACTAACTCCATCTACTGAAATACCGAGTCTACTATAATAATGAAATGAAAGAATATCCTTGATAGATGAGGACTCACTAATAAATCTACCGCTGGCTGAATCTGGATCTATCTATGCATAGTCAGAAATTTGAGCATCTGAACTTATGATATAAGACATCATAGCACAAAAAAAGAGTGGCTGAATGCAAGGATTCATATGCATGAACAATAACTGATTGAATGATATAGAGAAACTGAACATGAGAGTACGTGGATAATATAAACTACTGTAAATACTAAGCATGCAATACTGTGTATATATTACTGTAACTAAGCTTTTCTGAAGCTAAGTACTGAGTTCTAATATAGAGTAACTGATAATCTGAGATTTTTGATAACTGATATACTGATACTGATTGACTGTATCTAACAGTCCTAATTCTGTAGAACTAAACTGAGCTTTATTCTGGAGACTAAAATTGAAATTGTGGGAGGTAATCATCTAACCGACATTCCCCAAATAAGATAAGAGAACTAAGTTGGGGTCAAATCTGTAACCCCAAGTGGAAGGTTGTCAATACCGTGCCATAGGTAAAGATAAGCTGAGAGTTACCGTCATCTAGCAGGTACTCTAATGAGAACGATCAAACCCTCATCTGGCAGGTTAAAACACCTCATCAGCCCTCAATTGGAAGGTTGATGTCTTAACCTACGTGGCTATGTAGTTTTGGAACGCCAGGATTTCTTCTAAGGGTCACACCCTCTACTGAAAGGTGAGACCCCATCCTTGGGTTCACTCGGTGCTGAATCCTACTCCTAACTGAAAGACACTAAATTGAGTATTCTGAATTGGACTGTACTATGACTGAGTTTACTGAGTTTTCCTGAGTTTTATAATTGACTGAGTTCTCCTGAGTTCTATATTTAACTGAGAGTACCACTGATCGTGACATGACTAATACTATTCTGTAACTATCACTTGCTCTAGATAAACATCTAAATTGTCGGGTATTAAATACCCCTAGGACTCGATAGCATGAAAAGTAAAGCATAGCATAATCTTGAAAACATAATAATAGCTACTTAATCACAATCCACTCATTGAGATATTTTATCAAACACTTGTAATGCATTTACTCATACATGAAAGAAGATTACATTCTAACATATTATAATGGCACTATTTCATTCACATAGGTATTTTATCGAACACATGGGGAGTGTGCTTAGATCATACAATAATAAACACATATAGTTATCATGGCTACATAAATCAACTTGCAAAGTGAAGGGTTTATCATGAAGATCATGTAATTCAACACAAAATAATTAATTTCATAAAAGCTTGTAATTTAATCATAAACTTAAACCCAATAATTACATGAACATGAATTCAATTCAATTCAAGCGTGGAAGTTTATAATTCAGCAATCTTGTAGTTTGAAAATGGATTTGTGGACTCTATGGGTGAAAGGAACCCATAGATGAACACCTAACATACCTTGGATTGTCAATTCTTGAAGACTCTTGAAGGAATTCTTAGGCTTATTCTTGATTTATTGAAGCTAGGGTTTGTTTTCTTGAGAGAGAATATGATTTCTTAAGAGAGAATACCTTTTTTATTTGGGGAAAACTATTAAACAATAAGTTCAAAATGTTTTTAGGGCTTAAATATCACACCTAGGTGGATTAAAATTTTGGGAAAGGACCAATTTAACCCTGGATGAAACTTTGGATTTTCGTCAAAAATTTCCGAAATTACCCCATGGCGCAATGCGGCACTACGCATCATGTCACTAGAAATTGATATCTAAGAATTTGGCATGTGGAACGATGTGGAACAATCGCGGTCCCTCACTAGAAACTGACAACTGGGAACTGGGGCATCGGCGTGATGCATCAGGATCGCGACAGAATACTGGAAAATGACAATTGGGATTTAACTGGTAGTGCAACGCGTGGTATCGCAGAGCTTCATTGGAAATTACCAAATGCCATTTGGCCTGGCTCCGCGATGCACAGGAGTGTCAATTGGCATAATGTTTCACTAAATTGGCCATAAGTTTTCACCCAGTTATCGAATTTTGGCGAATTTTATATCATTGGAAAGATAATTGAATTTCCTACGCAATGGCAGGCCTAAACTAAAAAATACAAAGTATTTTAAAAAATTATATTAGATAACTCATGAACTAAGAGTTAAGTTAAGTTTGAGAAATACGGGGTATTATAATATCTCCCCCTTGGGAACATTCGTCCTCGAATGAGACTGATTAAGCTGACTGATTAAGCTGAGAAACACTGATATACTGAGTTTACACATGAAACACGCATATCTGATGAATGACTACATTGACTGAACTACTGACAAACTGAGTTCTTATACTGAGCATGCATATCTGATGCATGGAACACATGACTGAAGCTACTGATAAGCTGGGTTTTCATACTAAACATGCATATCTGATATATGAGTACATGACTGAACTGATTCATCAATGTATGACTAAATATGCAACGGTAATGGATACCAATTTATAAATATAGCTGGACATGAAACTGAGTAAAGCTAAGGAAAATTGTTACCTTAAGCTGGATCTGAGGTTACGGAGAAGAGGTTAGGATACTTGGTCCATAAATCTATTTGTGCTTCCTAAGTAGCTCCTTCTACGAACTGATTCCACCAAAGAACTTTGACTAAAGGAACTTCTTTGTTCCTCAGTTGCGAATCTGATGATCAAGGATCTGGAGTGAAACCTCTTCGAAAGAGAGATCATTCTGAATATTTACATCCTCTAAGGGTACTATGACTGCTGTGTCACTAATGTATTTCTTTATCAAGGAGACATGGGATAATCGATGTATTAAAGCTAAACCTGAAGGCAACTCAAGCTCATAAACAACCTTTCTGAAATAACTGAGAATCTTGTAAGGACCGACATATCGGGGACTGAGCTTTCCCTTCTTGGCAAACCTCTTTACTCCTTTCATGGGAGATATTTTCAAGTACACAAAATCATTGCTTTCAAACTCGAGATCCTTTCTTCTCATATCTGCAGACGATTTATGTTGGCTCTGGGCATTCTTAAGTCTTTCTATGATCAACTGAACCTTCTCTAAGGCATCAAACACTAGGTCAGGCCCTACTACTGTGGCCTCACATACTTCAAACCAACTATTGAAGATCTGCATCTCCTACCATAGAGAGCCTCAAATGAAGCCATCTGAATACTAGAATGATAGCTGTTATTATATACAAACTCGATCAACGGCAAGTGCTCATCCCAACTACCCTTAAAATCAACAACGCATGCTCTTAGCATATCTTCTAGAGTCTAAATAGTTCTTTCTGCTTAACCATCTGTCTGAGGGTGGAAGGTTGTACTTAGGTGAACTTGGGTACCAAGACCCTTTTGGAATGTTTTCCAGAAATGAGAGGTAAAATAGGTACCTCTATCTAAGATAATAGATACTGGGACTCTGTGTAACCTAACCAACTTTCTCATATAGAGTTTGGCGTAGTCCTCGGCTGAATAGGAGGTATGGACTAGCAAGAAATGAGCTGATTTAGTCATCTTGTCTATGATAACCCATATAGAATCATACTGATGGTGAGTATGAGGCAAACCCATCACAAAGTCAATGTTCACTTCTTCCTATTTCTATGTAGGAATACTGACATGTAGAGCATTTAGCTACAAATTCTATAATATCCCTCTTCATCTCACTCAACCAATATATCTCTAGTAAATTACGAGATATCTTAGTAGCCCCTGGATAAATAGAGTAACGCACACCATGTGCTTCTACAAGAATTCATTGCCTTAAGTCATCTACATCTGGCACACATAGCCGACCCTGGCAACGCAAAACACCATCTCCTCATTGAGAGAAAATCTCTACTTTTTGATCTCTGACTGACTTTTTCAACTTAACAAGACTGGGATCTCTATCCTATTTTTCCTTTACCTCGAAAACTAGAGAGGATTCAGAACTATTTTGCACCAATACACTACCTTCTGCTAAATCGACTAAGCGGACACCTAGTCTGGTAAGATGATGAACTTCTTAAACTAACTTCTTCTTATCATCCTCAACATGAGTAACACCACTCATAGACAATCTATTGATAGTATCAGCCACTACATTGGCCTTGCTTGCATGATAAAGAACACTTATGTCATAATCTTTCAGTAACTCTAACCACCTTCTCTGATGCAAATTTAAATCTTTCTAAGAAAAGGCGTACTACAAGCTCTTGTGATCCGTGAACACATCTACATGCACCCTATATAAATAGTGCCTCCAAATCTTTAAGGCAAATACTACAGTTGCTAACTCAAGATCATGAGTCGGACAATTCTTCTCATGATGCTTAAGCTGTCTAGAGGCATAGGCTATGACCTTACTGTAATACCCCGGGAAATTTTTTGTTGAAATTTTTTGCATAAATATATTGGGTTCTATCTTCTAGAATGAATTATAAATTTTTCGTGCAGAATATCTTAGATTATGACCCACCGTTGCATAGAGTATCGAATAATCTTTCCAATGATATGTTGATTATCCAAAACAGACACCCGAACGACGAGTTATGAACATTTCTTTCGAATCGTGAATAGTAATAAATAGTAAAATATGCAGGAAAAAGTACTGAGGCCTGGCGTATTTTTGCTCCAACTTTAAATGATCATAAGTCCTTATACATAATGATCTGTGTGATCTACTATATATCAATGGAAAGAGCTACGATTCCTCTTTCCAATGAAATTGCTTTCATCCAATTTTTCTATCAAAGCAAAAAGTTATGGTCGATCTACTTCAACCTATCAAAAGTGAATTTTTGGGTCAACTTCAAACGATCATAAATCCTCATACACAATGATCTGGGTGAGTAATATATATCAATCGAAATATATGAGAGTCCTCTCTCTAATGAAATTGGTTTCATCCAATTTGGATATCAGAGTAAAACGTTATGGTTGATCTCATTCAGACTATTAAAACAGTCCACCAAAGGAAAGAATCGAGAATTATTTGATTTTTAGGGGCGTTTTGATAGTTGCCCCTCACCCAAAATCGGTCCAAACCCTATATTAAATCCTATTAGAAGCATTATATGTTATATTTCATCAAATTCCCTCAAAAAGAAAATCCTAAGCTCCTACATCCAACTTCAAGAACCTCCAAAGTTCACCATTAATTCTGCAAATTTATTCAAGATTCCAAGTTCCTAGTTCAAGAACTCCAAGAACCATCATTCAAAGGCACGATTAACATCTAAAAAATGAGTATCTATCTAAAGTTCATCATTCAAGGTATGTGGTGTTTTTTAACAAGAACTCTCTTTCGTTCTTGTGCCCAAAAGTAATTTTCTTTACAAAGGCATGATTTTTATTTGATTTTTACGAATTTGAAGCATGAACCCATATCTTATGATGTTTATTATGAAATCTTTATGTTTATAATTTTGAAAGATGAATTTACATATGTGGAGATATAAAGCATGAATCTTGAATGATATTTATCATGATTTTGATATTTGGATCGTGAATCCCCATTGGAAATTAAGTTGTTTTAGAAAGTGTGTGTTATAAGCAAGTTGATGTTGAATATTTGACATATTTTGAATGATTTGACCTTTTGGTCTTAATGGAGTTGTTTTGAACTCGAGTATGAAAGAAATCCACAATGTGGTTGATTTTGATAGATGGGAAGCATGATGGCTCTCGATGTATATTTATATATTACTAAAATTGTTTTGTTATGGATTGTCTTTAAAATAATCTAAGCTAAGTCCGGGAGAAATCTTTAGCACCGAGTGGAAGGTATAAAGCAACCTTACTTTCCTAGAACTACGTGCCCCTGTAGGAGTGAGCCTGAGGCTGATTTATATAGTGATCACTAGTTTATATGATGACTCACATGTGTTATTATACTTATTTTATCCTCTCATGATTATGATGATTTTCTTCGGGCTATGTGAGTCTTTAATACATCCTGCATCTTTCTTATAAATATATATGATGATGATGTTTATACAACTGCATACACCCCCATATACTCGGTCTCTTTCCATGGTACTGACCCACATCTTCAAATGTGGGTTGCATTTTCTCGGAATATAGGTTCAGGTGCTCAGTTCCAGGTTCAACAGTGATTCTTTGGGCATGCTGTTCTACATCCTCTATTGTGGTGAGTCCTCATGTTCTGAGGACATGATGTCTGATGTTGGTTTCACGGAATTGTTTACATTTGATAACTGAGTATGAGTCAGTGGGGCATGTCTCAATGGCTCGCTGGTTTTATTGATTTTCTTAGAGGCTTGTCAGACTAGTATAGATATTGGGAGCTGACTAATAATTCATATTTTGTTATCTTTCTGAAATTCGTTTATTCTTGGATGATGATTACTCTGTTGATATTTGAGGGTTATTTATGGAAACCCCGTTGATTTGTGTTGAACTGAATGAAAATGGCTCAAAGGGTTAGCTTGGGGCTACTCATAGCCTCAAGCACCGTGTGATGCTCCGGGACCCATTTTTCGGGGCGTTACACTTACCTTGTTGCATGAGGACAAAACCCAAACCTACTCTGGATGCATCACAGTACACAACAAACCCATCTGAACCATCTGGTAGAGTCAAAATTAAGGCTGAGGTAATTCAAGTCTTCAACTCCTAAAATCTCTTCTCACTGGAATCTAAAAACTAAAATTGGACTTCTTCTTAGTCAATTTGGACATGGGGGATTCAATAAACGAGAACCCTTCAACAAACCAATAATAATAGCCAGCTAAACCTAAGAAACTCCTAATATCTAATGGAGAGATGGGTCTAGGCCAGTTTCTCACTGCTTTGGTCTTTTGAGGATCAATTCTAATGCCATCACCAGAAATAATATGACCAAGGAACGCTACTGACCTTAGACAAAATTCACACTTCCTGAATTTAGTGAACAATTGATGAGTTCTGAGAGTCTAAAGTACAATTTTGAGGTGGTCTGCATGATCATTCTCGCTACGGGAATAGATAAGAATGTCATCGATAAAGACTATAATAAACATGTCCAAGTACTACTTGAACACGTGGTCCATTAAGTCGATGAAAGCTGATGGGCCATTAGTAAGACCGAAGGACATGACTAGAAAGTCGAAGTGACCATACTATGTTCAGAAAGTTGTTTTCAAAATGTCACATTCTCTGACCTTGAGCTGATGATAGCCTGCTTTGAGGTCTATCTTAGAAAATTAACTAGCACCCTGAAGTTGGTCAAAAAAGTTATCGATTCTGGGAAGTAGGTATTTGTTCTTGACTGTGACTTTGTTCAACTGACGGTAGTCTATACATATTCTGAGAGAACCGTCTTTCTTACGCACGAATAGAACTGGTGCGCCCCACGGGGAAACACTAGGCCTGATAAATCCCTTATCTAGGAGATCCTTTAACTGTTCTTTTAAATCTCTGAGTTCTGCTGGAGCCATTCTGTATGGAGGAATAAATATGCGCTGAGTATCTGGAAAAAGGTATAGTCTAAAGTCTATTTTCTTTTTGAGAGGAACTCCAGGAAGATCATCAGGAAATATATCTGAGAATTCATTTACTACTGGAACTGACTCAATAATGGAAATTTCTGCATTAGAATCATTGACTCGCATAAGATGATAAATACACCCCTTGGATATCATTTTTCTCTCTCTAAGGTATGAAATTAATTGACCCTTAAGGATTGTATACTACTCCTCCATTCAAGGATTGGTTCATTTGGAATTGAAAATAAATAATTCTACATCTACAATCAATTGAGGCATAGCATGAATGGAGCCAATCCATGTTGGGAATGACATCAAAATCATCATCTCTAATTCTACTAAATTTGTTAAAGTGACTTTCTCAGATATTATAATCGATCAGTTTTTTTATACCCATTGGGTTATGATAGAATGACCCATTAGGGTAGAGACTAATAATGGTTCTGTTAAGACTTCTAGTTTGACTTTAAAGTCGACTGCTATGTAAGGAGTTATGAAAGACAAAAAAGCTCCTAAATCTAATAATGCATAAATATGTAAATGAAAGATCTGTAACGTACCAGTGACCACATCAGGAGAACTTTCCTACTGGTGTTATTGGAAGTGGAACCCCGCACGGGCTGAGCTGAAGGGCGATTATACTGACCCTGAGAACTTGACTGAGGACAATCCCTGACTCTGTGGCCTAACTTACCACACCCAAAACAAATTTCACTTCCAGATCTACAGACACCCTGGTAGTTTTTGGCACATTGCTAACACAGAGGATTTGTTCGAGCACTGATGACACTACCCTGAGATTTAGAGCCTGGTACTCTATTTTTATTACTGTTTCTAAACTTAGGAACTGGAGCACTGGCTATGGACAGAGATGGAACTGAAGACTTTAGGAAAAACTAGGAATGGTTATCGCCCTCTGACTTAGGCTAATTAAAATTGAAGCTACCTATTCTAGCTTTCTTGTTCTGCCTCTTTCTCTCTCTCTGATCTTAGCCTCTTCTATCTACTGATCATGGAATATGATCCTAGATATGTCCATCTCCTTAATCAAAATCATTGTTATGTAATCCTTAACCACACTATCTGATACTCCAGATACAAACTTGCTCATTCTGGACCTACTGTCTGCCACTACATATAGAGCATACCTGGCTAATAGAGTAAACTTGAGGGAATAATCTTTCACGCTTAAACTGTCTTGCCTGAGGTTGATGAACTCTAACACCTTGGCTTCTCTCAGCTCTAAGGGAAAGAATCTATCTAGGAAGGCAGTAGAAAACTCTTCCCACTCTAAGGTCTATGCATTTATGCCTATGTCTACCTTCCACTACTTAAACATGTATGAGCTACATCTTTTAGCTGATAGGCAGCTAGCTCAGAACTCTCACTGGAAGTTACTCCCAAGATGTCTGTGACTTTCTAAACCTGATCGAGGAACTCATGTGGATCCTCTTCTGACTTAGATCCTGAGAATAGGGGAGGATTTATTTGGGTGAAGTCTTGAATCCTAAATGCAATATATTGGCCACTGGGTTGGCCAGAATAGCAGCTGGTCGATCATTCTGAGCTGCTACAAAATTGGCTAGAGTAGTGAATGCAGCTCTAAATTATGCTTGAGAGACGTGCTCATCCAGGGGATCTACCTGAACGGGTTAAGGTGCTGACTGATTCTCGATTCTTCTTTTGTTAGTCTTTTTCGCAGGCATGTTCTATAAATGAAAGGAAGAAACGTGTTAGACTGAGAGTTTAACTGAAACTAATGCTCACTCACACGACATGAATACTGAAAGAAGGTAAACTTTTCCTAAAATATCTCATAGCCTCCTGACCATAAGTGTGGCGCGCTATACACCCATGCACAAGATTCTACTAGATGCGGCTTTCAGAATTCCTAGGACACTGTTGAACCTTAGACTCTGATACTAAGTTTTGTAATGCCTCGAGTCTGTACCTCGGACGCTACACAATACTTACGACCCCGAAGGACCATAAACTAACCCATGACTGATATCTACTGTGAGCACTAAAACATGATACTATAATAAATGCAAAAAAATAGGTTGAAATACTATAAAGTTCAAATTCTATAAATGCTAATAAAGTGTATCAACTAAAATAACAATTTGCAAAACTGAACACTGTCTAAAAACTAGTCTGCAAAGCCTCTAATCTGAAACTGTTTGAAAGTGGAGTTGATGGGACAATCCCCCAACTAACTCCATCTACTGAAATACTGAGTCTACTATAATAATGAAATAAATGAATATCCTCAATAGATGAGAACTCACTACTAAATCCACTGCTAGCTGAATCTAGATCTATCTATGTGCGGTCAGGAACCTGAGCATCAGAACCTATGATATAAGACATCATAGGGCAAAGAAAGAGCTTGCATTAGTACGTGGAATGTACTGGTATGCTAGATGAGGTGAGGCTAAATGCAAAGGTTCATATGCATAAACAATAACTGACTAAATGATATAGAGAAACTGAGCATGTGAGTACGTGGATAATCTAAACTACTATAAATACTAAGCATGCAATACTGTACATATATATTTACTGTAACTGAGATTTTCTAAAGCTAAGTACTGAGTTCTGATACTAAGTAACTGATAATCTGAGATTTCTGATAACTGAGTTACTGATACTGATTAACTATATCTAACAGTCCTGATTCTATAGAACTAAAGTAAGTTTTATTAAGTTTTATTCTGGAGACTAAAATTGAAACTGTGGGAGGTAATTATCTAACCGGCATTCCCCAAGTAAGATAAGATAATTGAGTTGGGGTCCAATTTATAACCCCAATTAGAAGGGAGTCAGTACCGTACCACGGGTAAAGACAAGCTGAGGGTTACCCTCACTAGGCCGGTACTCTAATGAGAATGGTGGAACCCTCATCTAACAGGTTAAAACACCTCATCAACCCTCAACTGGCAGGTTGATGTCTCAACCTACGTATGCTACGTAGTTCTGGAATGCCAGGATTTCTTCTAAGTGTCACACCCTCTACTGAAAGGTGAGACCCCATCCTTGAGTTCACTCAGTGCTGAATCCTGCTCCCAACTGAAAGACACTGAACTGAGTTTTCTGAACTGGACTGTACTAAGACTGAGTTTACTGAGTTCTATTGAGTTCTGAAACTAGACTGAGAGTACCACTGATCGTAACATGACAAATACTATTTTCTAACTAACACTGGCTCTAGATAAACAGCTAAATTATTGGGTATTAAATACCCCTAGGACTCAATAGCATGAAAAGTAAAGCATAGCATAATCTTGAAAATATAATAATGGATACTTGATCACAATCCACTCATTGAGACAATTTAGCAAATCCTTGTAATACATTTACTCATACATGAATGGGGAATACATGCTACCATGTTATAATGGCACTATTTCATTCACATGGGCATTTTAAAAAACACATGGGGAGCATGCTTAGATCATATAATAATCAACAGATATAGCTATCATGGCTACATAAATCAACTTGCAAATTGAAGGGTTTATCATGAAGATCATGTAATTCAACACGTAAAATGATTAATTTCATAAAAGCTTGTAATTTAATCATGAACTAAAATCCAATAATAATATGAACATGAATTCAATTCAATTCAAGCATGGAAGTTCATAATTTAGCAATCCTGTAGTTTGAAAATAGATTCGTGGAATTTTTGGGTGAAAGAAACCCATAGATGAATATCTAACATACCTTGGATTGTCAATTCTTGAAGACTCTTAAGGAATTCTTAGGCTTGTTCTTGATTTGTTGAAGCTAGAGTTTGTTTTCTTGAGAGAGAATGCCTATTTGATTTGGGAAAAACTATTAAACAATGAGTTCAAAATGTTTTTAGGGGTTAAATATCACACCTAGGTGGATTAAAATTATGGAATTTAACCCTGGACGAAACTTTGAATTTTTGACAAAAATTTTTGAAATAACCCCCTGGCGCGACGCGGCGCTATCACATCGTGTCACTAGAAATTGACATTTGAGAATTTGGCCTGTGGCTAAATGTTGCACAATCGTGGTCCCTCACTAGAAACTGACAACTGAGAATTGGGACATCGGCGCGACACGTCAGGATCACGACGGAACACTGGAAAATGATAATTGGGATTTTAGCTGGTGGCGCGATGTGATGGTATCACAGAGCTTCACATAAAATTTCCTAATGCCATTTGGTCTGGCTCCGCAACGCGCCGGAGTGCCAATTGGCATGTTGTTTCACTAAATTGGCCATAACTCTTCGCCCCGTTATCGGATTTGGGCAAATTTTATATCGTTGGAAAGCTAATTGAATTTCCTATAAAATGGTAGGCTCTAAACTGAAAAATAAAGAGTATTTCAAAAATTTTATATTGAATAACTCATGAACTGAGAGTTAAGTTAAACTTGAGAAATACGAGGTATTACATGTTGAGAGAGAAAGAAAAAAGCGAGAACTCAAGATTTGAACTAATGAAATATTTTAACCACAAATAGATGATTTGTATGGGTTGATTTGTATTTTGAAAAAGAATGACAATTTTTGAAAATTTTAATTTAGTCCAAATTGATCTTAATTATTTTCTTAGATTTTAAAAGATATAATTTTTAATCGTCTCATCATAATAAAGTGTATTAAGTTCAACGGGATCACTGATAAATTTTAGGTATTAGCTTAATAATAAGTTAATAAGAATCATTTCAACTCAGAGTGATCGGTCGACGACTCAAGTCTGGAGGAACGTAATACCTACATCATGCAATTGTAAAGACTCAATTAAGTTATAGTTGACCCTGTCAACTTATCCCTAGTTGTAGCTAAATCAATTTAGGTATTATCTTAATAATAAGTTAATAGGAATCATTTCAACTCAGAGTGATCATTCGACAACTCAGGTCGGGAGGAACGTAATACCAAATCATGTAATTACAAAGACTCAATTAAAGTTGTAGTTGTCCCTGTCAAATCATCACTAGTTGTATCTAAATCAATTTAGGTATTATATTAATAATAAGTTAATAAGAATTATCTTAACTCAAAGTGATCATGCAATGACTCAGGCCGGGAGGAATGCAATACCAATATCATATAACTACAAAGACTCATTTGAAGTTGCAGTTGTCCCTATCAACTCGTCCCTCATTGTAGCTAAATAAATTTAGGTATTAGCTTAATAATAAGTTAATAGGAATCATTTCAACTCAGCGTGATCGGTTAGGTCAGGAGGAATGCAATACCAATATCATCCAATTGCAAAGACTCAATTAAAGTTGTAGTTGACCTTGCCAACTCATCCCTAGTTGTAGCTAAATCAATTTAGGTATTAGATTAATAATAATTTAATAAGAATCATTTTAACTCAGAGTGATCATTCGACAACTCAGATCAGGAGGAACGCAATACTAATATTATGCAATTGCAAAGACTCAATTGAAGTTGTACTTGTCCTAGTCAAATCATCCCTAGTTGTAGCTAAATAGATTTAGGTATTAGATTAATAATAAGTTAATAAGAATCATTTGAACTCCAAGTGATCGTTCGATGACTCATATCGAAAGAAATGTCATACCAACATCATGCAATTGCAAAGACCCTATCAACTCATCCCTAGTTGTATCTAAATCAATTAAAGTAATAGTTGAACTTATGAACTCAATTGAAATTACATAAAAAAATAATATTCACCTGTTGCAATAGATGACTTATTTGTTGGAATTTATCAAACAGATTAATAAATCTATTGCAATAGATTACCTATCTATTGTAAATTATCAAATAAAAGTTGCCATCTGTTGCGACAGATGACTGAGCCATTGGAAATTTTCAAAAAAAAATTATCATCAGATGAATTATATGTTTTAAGATCTTTGTTTTTATTTTAAAGAAATTTCCTATTCAAGATAAAAAATGATAACCAAGGCGGTAAAAAATATTACTTGGATAACTCAAAAATCTCTTCCTTGAGTTGTCTTATCTTATCTTTTCAATATCATCTCATGTCACCATATTTTTGTGCCCTCAAAGTTATTAATGAATATTTAAAACCCACCTCTAGAATTCTTTATTCTCTCTTTCAACCATAAATTAACTTAACTTATCTCTTTTCTTTCTTTCAGAATTCTCTTTTAGGGCAATCACAACTGGATCCATTTTCCTCTCTTTTCTTTTCTGTATCTCATGATGATCCTTTTGGATCTCAATCGTTCAATATATTTTCTCATCTAAAATGGGTGTTCTGATCCCTTTGCTTTTTTGACATTCCAAATTTGGTTTAGTATTGATCTTTCTTTCTCATCTTCTTCTTTGTATGTTATTTAAATAAGATATTTACATCTGTTGTTTTTATTGATTTACCCATTATCAGTATCCTATTTATTGAAAAAATTGAATGAAGGTGACTTTTAAGTCTTGAATGAATGAACCATTGTTTTTATTTAAAAAATATGCAAAAAAGGTTATCTATTGGGAGAACTTAAAAAGCCTTGTTGTGAATATCATTTTTTATTTCTTTTGTTTGTTACTTTGTTGGTGTTGGTGTTGTTGGGGGTATTGGTATTGTTGAAACGTATGGTGTTTGTGTTGTTGATGGTGTTGGTGTTGGAACTTATGGTGTTGTTTCTTTGTTGATATTGTTGGCTGTGTTACAATAGTTTTCTCAACTGTTGCAACTGATGAATCAGCTGTTGGAACAGACGGAGCAACTATTAAAAGAAATCAAACCAGTAGCAAGGTTGGTTTGATTTATTCCAGCAGATGACCTATCTGTTACAACATGTGAGCTATCTGTTACCACAGATGCATCATCTATTACAACAGATGACTTATCTGTTGAGCAGACGGGGAATCTGATACACCAGATGGGTCATCTGTTGCAACACCTGTTGTAATTTATTATAGTCATTCAATTTTGTGTTACCCTTTTATAATGTTCTTTTTGTTCTTCTCTTGTTTGACATCACATACTTTTCTCTTGTTTGCAGATAAAAAAAAGAGAAAGTGGATCAATTTTTACCTGACCGATATTAAAGGCTAGAGTAAAAATGGGTTCGACGGAATAAGTTGTTTGCGGATGGAACCACTTCATATTTAGGAGATATGTACTACTGATAAACCTATCATGAAAACACACATCTATTACATTGATTTTGTAAATATTGGTTCTTTACTTATTAGGTGTTAATCATTCAAACAAGATACGGTATTTTACTGTTAAGATTGTTAGGTTCAAACTGGTAAGGCTGAGGGGCCAAGTAGGATGTGTCGACACCCTATTATGGTTTAATGAAGATTTTGCTAATATTTATGTGTCAAGTTTTTAGAAGGTTTCAAGTTTTTGGAGGCAGTGTCAACATCCAAATAGTGATTGGACTAATTTTAAAGGTTCAATGGACTTTCAAAAGGCCTCTGAAGCCTCACACCACTGCAAACAAGAATGGAAAACCAATAGAAATTCCCCTAGTCCAAATTTATATATATTGGTTGCTCGAGGAGACTATTATACAGTAGAAAGTGATCGGGAGAATACCCATGTAGGAAAAGTAGAGATGGAGAAGACCATATATTAACTCAGACATTATTAAGAAAAACACGGGGTAAGAAGGAACATGTAGTGAATATGGTTGATGAAATTGACATATAAAATGAAAAAATTCAATGAGCTGCAAATGTGAAAGTGTATCCAAAAATAAAAATCCATCAGTCCATTATGAAAAGAAAAATGCTGAAGTAGATTTAAGCTGTGCACTTTGTTAGGGGACTGCAACTAGCTAGCGTGGCCTAAATGAAGACCCACAAAATACAATACTAAAACTCTAAGGTTTCAGCTTTGCAAACACCAATGGTGGTAAGATTGTCGATCAGGATTGAAACCTGACCTACAAATCTTGAATAAAAATAAGGGATCAAGCCAAGGTGGCAATTTCTCAAGTTCATCTTGCATCCAATGCCTTCTATTTATGGTTATTGTCAGGTCAAAGGCAGTGGAAACAACAAGGCTTGGGATTTCTGCCCAACTTCAGACCTTTTTGTTTCCACTGCCATTGACCTGATTAGAACCACAAATAAAAGGCATGGGGTACAAGTTAGACTTCATAAATTGATGTATTGTATTCCCTTATTTTTACTTTTGGGGTTGCGGGTTTAGGTTTCATTATTGACTAAAAATCTTATCAATCCTCTGTGCTCGCCAAGCTACTTCCTTAGAGTTTTGGTCCTGCACTTTGTGGGTCTTCATTGAGGCTACACTGGCTAGCTGCAGTCCCTAGCAAAGTGTCTAGCTCCAGTCCTTTGAGCATTTTTTTTTCAAGAATGACGGATATATTTTAATATTTGGATACACTTCCACATTTAAAGCTCATTCAGTTTTTTCATCTCTTAAGTCAATTTCATTGGCCAGATTCGCTTGAAGTTCCTTACTTGTTTCCCTGTGTTTTCTCTTAAACAAGGTCTGAGATGATATATGGTCTTCTCTACCTCCCTTTTCCCGCGTAAGTATTCTCCCAATTACCTTTTACCGTATAATAGTCTCCTCGAGCAACCCATCTATATAAATTTAGACCAGGGGAATTTCAATTGGTTTTTCATTCTTGTTTACTGCAGTGCGAGGCTTCGGAGGCCTTTCAAAAGTCCATTTCACCATTAAAATCAATCCAATAACTATTTGAATGTCTATAATGCCATCAAATATTGATCACTTCTCATACCTTGACGCATAAACATGAGCAAAATCATCATTAAATTGTAATAGGGTATCGACACCACCTTCTTGGAAACCTTCAACCTTGTCCGTTCACACCTATCAAACTAAACTATAAAATGCAGGATTTTGTTTGAAGGATCAATGTTTAATCTATAAGAAACTGCATTTATAAAATTATTGTAATTTATGTATGTGTGTCACGACAACCTGAGCAATAATACATAACTCCCACGCATGCAAGTGAATGCATTCATCTGCACATACCTTATTCTTCCTACCCCATCAATGTTCGTCAATGTTTATTCTTTACCTCCCATGGTTAAGTAGTGTACAAGACTACGGAGGCTCAGAGGGTAACCATCTTCAATGTCAGGGGACTACATTCCCGTCAAGAAAAAACAAGTGCTACAAGTCATGACTTTTTTACATTTTTTGTTTTTAAATCTGTTATATATATATATATATATATATATAATAAAATATTCACCAATTTAGATTAATTAAGGTATGTTATTACTATTAAAAAAGAGGTGAACAGTCGTGACTTTTTATCTAACATATTCAAAACAGTTGATAAATCAAATTTCCTATCTATTGTAACTGATGAATCAGCTGTTAGAAGAAATAAAATATCTACTCCAACAGATGGTCCATCTATCACAATAGATAATCCATATGTTGTAATAGTTGAGACATTTGTTGCAACAGATAGACCATCTATTGCGACAGATAGTAAATCTCTTGCGAAAGATGGGTTATCTGTTGCTACAGATGGACCATCTGTTGCAACAGCTCAATAATAATGGTTGTTATTAAGAGAGAAACCATTTTGAAAAGGTGAGAAGTTTGAATGTAAAAGAAAAAGTCACATCTTTTCAGAAAAAATAAAAGTCAGAAGTTTGAATGTAATTAATACAATGGAGCTGAACAGTCATGCCTTTTCACCTAACATATTCAGATTCAATCCTCTATAAATAGGTCTCTCCTTAATATTCATTCTACTTTACTTTATTTATTATTTCTTGCATTTTTTTTTTGTATTACATCTTCAACCACTTCTCTTCAAAGAGCATATTCCCGTCTCGTTGAGGTAATTTTTTTTGTGTGTAAATCTACAAGTTGGTAGTTTACATTGTATTACATTTGGACTCTTTTCTTTACTTTTGTATTTACTTTTATTGTTATTTCATACATGTTCTAGATATGGATGATCCTACTTGGGATATTGCTATTCTACATGACACCGTGTGGGAACTTCAGAGGCAGGTTAATGACCTGCAGAGGGAGTTGGTCACCATAAGAGCAAGGATTTTTAGAGAGATGAAGAGGCTGATGAGGGCCCTGTTGCTAACGGTTGACGATTGGCCGGCTGGATCTATACCTAATGTATTATACATTCTAATAATAATAATAATAATTAGAATGTGTTTTTTCTTTTAGAGTATGTATTTTAATTTTTCTATATCAGATCTATACTTAATGTATTTTGTTTTTCGTTTATTGAAAAATTTATTTTTGGTCGACTTTGGCTTTTAAATTGTTATTTAATTTTTATTCTGTCTATTTCTTCTTCTCAACAAACATGTCGACGGTAGGAGGTAAGGAGCAATTTTGAGTCCAGTAGCAATAGCAAGAGTTTTGAGTTTTTCAACAAATGGCCCATCTATTGAAATAGATTGGTCATCGATTGGGTTTTTGTCAACAGATTATCCATCTATTGCAATAAATTTGCTATCTGTTGGAGGAAAACATTCCATTTTTCTAGCTAATGTCCATCTGTTGCAACATATGGGTAATCTATTGTAACAGATGATTAATCTGTTGAAAATAATTTTGTGGTCTGTTGTAGTTAGTTCCTGTTTTGCCTCTTTTTGTTGATGCACAAGTTATTAAAAAAGATATTTTATATAATAAATGATAACATTTACATTCATAATAACAAGTTAAATATATAAAAGTCCATAACAAACAACAACACAAGTATTTGCAATTACAATGATCATGGTGGATTATGATTCAGGCATGTAGTTTATTTGTGGCCAACCTTCTTACATACGGAGCACTTGTTTCTTCTTGATGGAAATGATTCTTCGATTTCACGCCTCCTCTTATATGGACTTCTTCCCGGTTTGATAGTGCTTGGGTCAATATATAGAGGAGGTATTAATCGCCTAAAAAGCTCTGCAGTAACAACTCAAGAATCTTCGGGAGGCACGGGAGTAATTTACCCACTTATACTATTTTATATTTTTCCACCGAATAATATGGAGAGGAGTACTCATAAGTTTTACTTCCATATTTTGCACCATATTGAGCTCGAAACGCTGCCATAGTATGTGGATAGGGTATTTTTTCTAAGTCAAAACTCTGCACGTACAAGATCTTATTTGAAGATCGACCGTGAAAACATCACCATGACTGTCGATACTGAACTTGTAATCTGCTATTGGAAGAGAAAATAACCTATTCCCCAGACTGATGTTTGTTGATATTATTTTTTCCACTTCTAGAACAAATTGGGTTCCTACGTTGTCGAACTCCACACGCCTTTCATGGAAAAATTTGCCATAGTTCTCATTTATTATATCAAATAGAGGCACGTGGGAAATTCTCTTTCATTGCTAAACAATGAATTCACTGATTCTTCTATGTTTGACGTTATAGTATTGTACCTATACAAGAGAATCACTTAGAATGGCATTGTACTAATCTTGTAACACAAACAAGACATTAAATTCATAAGAATGTACCTATTTAGTAGACAGTATGCATGGCTCCATCTTTTGAAACCGACACGTATGAGATGTTCTGCTGCCTTGGGATGCATATCCGCTATTTGATTGAAATGTTCTAAAAACTCCTCTCTACTATATGCTTTAGCTGCTCTATAAAAAAGGGTCACGACTCTTTCATTGTGAATGTTGGTCCGAATTTTCTCTCTAAGATGCCTGATGCAACTACCAAAGTGAGCTGAAATGGAGAAAATTGAACCCATCTTTGGAATACTTGGATGCCTATCCGAAACAAAACATAACTCTTTGGTATCTTTGACACATCTTCACAGTTGTTCAAAAAAGATTCATAAGAGACATCATATTCCCTATCTTCTACATAAAAAGCAACAGGAAAGATGTGATTCTCCGCATCCTATACCACTGCCACTAGCAGAACTCTCTCTTATACCTGCTCTTTAAGAAGGTCCCATCGACGGCTATGTCTTTTCCCAAATGTCGAAAACCTTGAATCCAAGAAACTTAGGATACAAAAAATTACTTGAACCTTATGTTTTCATCAACATACAATGTCGTCTTGCTTTTAGGATTTTTGGACTCAAGCATGTAACGGTAGGCATCGAGGACTGCATACCCGTGCTCGTGTGTCCCCCTAACCAAGTCCTTGTTAATCCACATGTTCATATATATCTTCTAATAACTAACCATGACACCCAATTCTGTAAGGAGTTGATTGGACATATCCCTTGTAGAAGGGCCTTTGCCATTGGGGAATCTATTCTTGAAATATTCACCGAGGACTTTTGCAGTGGCATGAGGATTTTGGCCTGAAATGTGCTCCGAACCACATGTATGATACTTTTCATGTTTATGAATGACGAATCTATCAGAACTTAAGTCCTTTACCGCTCTCAACCGCCACTTACAGTTTCAATTAGCTCATCTATAGCAAAAGATTTTGCTCGAATTAATCACCTTCATTTTTCTGAAATCTTTTTTCAAGCAAGAAACAAACAAAGTAGTAGATAGTTATTTTTTGTACTTGAATGATATTCCAATGTAAAATTTGATCTCGTCGTCTTGACAATTTCCAGACTATGTCGATTGAGAAGAATTGTCTACTGTATTGCTCGCAGCAACGGGTGTAGATGTTTGATCATCATCTGAAATATTCATGTCTAGATCATCTAACCTATCATAAAAGATGTCTTGTTTTTGTTCTTCTTCTGTATTCTGTTTCTCATTCTCTCTCGTCTTTTTAACCGCGTACACCCTTAACACTGGCTTGGATGAATGCAATACCCCAAAATCCAAACCTATATTAGAGCCATATTCCAAGCTCATGCAAAGTACCTTATAGTTCTTTGGTATTTGTATGAGTGATTTTGATGTATCTTAAGGCCTCAAATAACTCCCAGCAATTAGACAAATCAAAATATTCCTTACCGATTAAGTTTTTGGGAAGGATGTTGCTTTAGTCAACTTCAAATAAGCGTATCTTTTTCTCTACTGAGAATTTTCCAGCTCAATACATACCAAGTTGTAGGAAATTGAATTATATTTCCAACGATACTAATTTTGCCTTAATCCGATATGCGGGTGACTAGTTATGACATTTTTAATGAAAAATAGTAGCCCAACGTGATAAGGCCACATCGCGGAGATGGACAAAATCATGTTCGTCCTTTTCCAATGTACCACTGCAATAATGTCGCATCACGATAAGGGTCAAAATCACGTTTAGTAAGGCACAACGATTGGTACCACGTCGCACCAAGGTGCCAAATCAGGATTGTCCGTTCTAGTGGCGTAATGCGATAGCACCACGTCGCGTCGTAGGGTAAAATAGGGACTCTCAGTTTTCCAGTGGCACAACGCGATAGCACCACATCGCGCCAGAGTAAAAAATTAGGATTTCCAGTCCAGTTCCAAGTTTTAATTCCCAAGGTTACTTTGGTCTTTTCCCATAACCCCCAAATCATGTAAACAAGGGATTTAACCTATCCTAAGCATATTATATTGATTTTTCATCAATTTACTCTCCAAGAAAACCCTAGGATTCAACATTCAACTCCAAGAAACTCCAAAATTCACCATTCTTTTTCCAAGATAATTCAAATTCAAGGTTCCCAATTCAAGAACTTTCAAGAATTCTTCAATCAAGGTATGTTAAATGTTCATCCATGGGTCCCTTTCACCCATGGAGACCACGTATC
>NW_025891884.1:33175-37498 GCF_002878395.1 Capsicum annuum
GATATTAAAATCATTCTATTTCCACAAGCTTTAAACTATTTCTATGCTTAGCTTAAACTATGAATATCAAGTGTTTGATGAAATAACTATAAGAATGGATTTTGAATAAATACTTTCATATTATGTCCCAAAAGTTTTAGTACTATTTTACTATTATTGTTATCGAGTCCTAGGGGTTATGAATACCCAAAAACTTAGTTGTTTACCTAGTGTCAATATCTTTAGAATAGTTTTAGATATGTTAAGAGCAATATCAGTTTAATCAGTTATCGTGATCAGTAAAACTTAGAACAGTTCAGTATTCTGAGTCAGTTCAGTTGGGAGTACGATTTAGCATCGAGCGAGTGCCGAGATGATGACTTCCCTATTAGTTAGGTAGAGTCGTTAGTAGTTCATGTACTCCGAAACTACATAGCCAGCATAGGATTTAAGAAGTCACCCATCAGTTCAGGCTTGACTACCTCCCAGGGGTCACCCGTCAGATTAATTTTGACTTTCTCCCAGGGGTTACCCATCAGATTAGGCTTTAATCCACCCAGGGATCAGCCATCAGTTTAGGCTTAATACCTTGGTTCTTCAATAGCTTAGTGGATCCATACAACCATTGTTAGTACTCGTGGCTCGGTACTAACACCCTTTCAGCTGGGGTTACAGGTTAAACCCTAACCATTTCAAAATGGGGCATATCAGTTAGATGATAACTCCTACAGTCTCAGTTCAGTATTCAATATACTTCAGTTCAGGCTTGTATTGACCATAGCATATAGATATCAGTTATTCAATTATCAAATTTTAGTATTTTAGTTTACAGATTATATCTAGAACATATTTTATGCTTGGTCATGCATTCTCAATATTTACAGATTTTATGCATTCTATTCAGTACTTCATGTTATTCATTCAGTCAGTTATTACTCCTGTACGTGAAATCATGCATATCAGCCTACCTTATTTAGCATACTAGTACATTCAAATTACTGATTGCATACTTGTTTCTTGCGCTATGATGTATCATATTATAGGTTCGCACGCTCAGTTCTCGGATCATGTATAGCCTCACCAGATTATCAGGAATAGTAGTGGTGAGTCCTCATATTTTGAGGACATGGTTTATTTATCTCAATTATTTCATCAGTCTCAGTATTTCCTAATCAGTCAGAGTTAGTTAGGGGTTTGTCCCATCAGCTCCACAGTTAGTCAGTAGAAGCTTTTTAGACTAGTACAAACAGTTAGTCAATCTTTATTTTCAGTTTTCATTGTCAAATGTTATATCAGTATTCTTAGATTTGTTTTACAAACTTTATCATAACTATAATTTAAAACCTTATGGCATTCCTCAGTTAAATTCTGCATATGATCTATTGTTATCAATTTTATTCAGTGCTCATAGCAGGTACCAGCTCATGGGTTAACTTTATAGTCCCTCGAGACTGTAAGCACCATGTAACACCCAGGGTGTACTCTTGGGGCGTTACAATGAATCACCAAGATAACCATGCACCAAACCTGATCGGTTATATTGAAAGATAGTACCCTTTAATTTTTGAAGGAGATGTGTATTTAGCGAAAAATGAGTTCTTATGGTTGATAATTCAATCCACAATAGATGATGATTAAGTTTACAAAATCATCATTCAAAAAATCACTTTAGACCGTCATAGCTATCATCTCTAGCAATTCACCCTCTTTCCAACACCATACATATCAATTGCTCCTTTCGATCCATTGACCATGACAATCCACCCCTATTATTATTGATCCCTCTATTAGTAGTACCTAAATACAGTCATCTATTAAAAAATTTAATAATGATATCATAATAAAATTAATAGTGATTTCATAGTGTCATAACATAAACCTTACAAGATGTGTAATTTATTGCAATATGTGAAAAATATGCTGCAACAGGTAAGTAATCAGTTGTAATATATTACTTACCTATTGGGGTTTATGTTACTCTCCTGAATTTGATTTCAATAGATGAGTCATCTGTTGTAACAGGTGAATTATATGTTACAACAGACTATACATCTGTTGCAACATATTAAGTGCCTATTGGGATAGATGTTATAGTACTAAGGAACCTTTGAAGATGATTCCAATAGGTAAGTGACATGTTGCAACAGATAACTAACCTGTTGCGATAAATATTTACTCTATTAGAACAGACGATGTGATTATTGGAATCGAGTTTAGGTTCTGTTGTAATAGGTTACTAATTTATTACGACAGATATTTAATCTGTTACAACAGATAACGCATATGTTGGAATCAAGTTCAGGTTCTGTTGTAATAGGTTACTAATCTATTACGACAGATATTTACCTCATTACAACAGATAACTAGTCTGTTATAACATAAATGTAGTCTGTTGCAATAGATGGGTCATATGTTACAACAGCTGACCCATCTATTCGATTCATGTCTCAGCACTATAGAACTATAAATATAGATCTAACAAACGCTCCTTCAGAATTTCAAAACATTATGAACAATATTTTCAATCCTTATACTTATATGTCGATTGTTTATATTGATGATGTGCTAATTTTCTCAGAGAACATTGATTCTCATTTCAAACATTTGAATACTTTCTTTAAGATTGTTAAACTTAATGGTTTGGTTGTCAGTGCCAAAAAGATGAAGCTCTTCCAAACTTCTATCAGGTTCTTAGGACACGATCTTTATCAAGGTAGCTATAAACGTATTTGTCGAGCCATTGAGTTCTCCTCTAAATTCCCTAATGAAATTGCTGATAAAACGCAGCTCCAGAGATTTTTAGGAAGTCTGGGTTTGTTGGTCTTAAGGTCTATGCAGTCATCTAGATCAAAAGCTTGGTCCAGAACCTTAAACCAAACCTTATTTTTCCAAGGCTTTGTGGAGATTGGTTATTTTAGTAATCATCTCCGGGGTGTTCAAGGATTGCTCAATTTTCTTGATATGAATATCTTGTTTAAGGAAATTGATATGGGACATTTTTAGGAAGTCTGGTTTGGTCTTAAGGTCTACCAATTTAGATGGCATTGGTGGAGGAAGCTTTGGCAATTCTGCTAGAGCTGCATACTTGTTCCGGAACGGTGAATGTAGTTCCGTTTTTAATTCAGGCCTCTGTGGGACTGATGGCCTCAGGGGAGCTGATGCTGTTGGTGATGAATCGAATGGTCTAGCCATTTTAGTTTGATCTGGTTGTTTGGCTGAGATCTTTCCCAGCGTCATGGGTCTCATTGTGGCCCTGTAAAAATTCTCTTGTTAGGAAATCGGGAAGGGAATTATTTTCTCCTTTAATAAATTCAATTTGAAAATCAAAACTAGATAGGAGAGCTTGCCATCTAGCAAATATTTGTTTTGAAACAAGATTTTTAACGTCTTTTTGCAAAATTTCTTTAGCAGATTTACAATCTACCCTAAGCAAAAATTCTTTATTAACAAGGTCATCTTGAAATTTTGTGATACATAGCACTATAGATAAAATTTCCTTTTTAACAGTGCTGTAGTTTTTCTGTGCGGAATTCCATATTCCGGATGTGAATCTGACTAACTGTTCAGGAGAGCTTTCATTGATCTTTTGTTTCAGTATACCCCCATACCCAATATCTGAAGCATCTGTTTCGACTATCATGAAGGCTTCAGGGTTAGGAATACCTAACCATGATGGTCGAGGAATAACAGAATGGAATGTTGACGGTTTGACTGAACATCAAATCTACAACAAACTCCATGAAATGGGCGTGGCTATTACGGCTTACAAAATCAGAGGAGCCACGGATAAAGAAGCTGCTACCATGATCGTATCAGGTTTTACTGGTATGATAAAACATTGGTGGGATAATTACTTCACCGATGATGTCAAAAATTTGATCTATGGAGCCACAGCCGTAGAAACTATAGTTAAAACTGAAAATGGCCAAGAAATTCTTGAGCAAGTTGCAAAAGAGGACGCTTGTGCCACTCTCCTATACCATATAGCAAGACATTTCATAGGAGAACCGTCGGCCGTCGGCTAGATTACTTTGGATGACCCCTAAGAGAGAATCGTCAAAATTTAATAGACGAGCATCTCTTAGTATAGCACAGACAGGGATGTCTAGGCCTTGTCGAAAGAGTGGCTTAATGGCCACCTGAACAAGCCCTATATGCAGATAATGAAACTGACTTTTAAATCGGTTTATATCTAAGTCGTTTAAAAGTTGAATAATTTCTAATGAATTATTGATAGCAACAGTAGACTCAGAGGTTTTAATATTATGTTTTTTGAAAAAACTGAATTTTCCGATTTGATAAATCGTACTGAAAGACTCTTCTGGAATACTCCAGTTTTGAAGA
>NW_025891884.1:40498-67106 GCF_002878395.1 Capsicum annuum
TTCGATTCATGTCTCAGCACTATAGAACTATAAATATAGATCTAACATATGAGTCTTCTATTACAACAGATGGCTCATCTGTCACAATAGATTAGTGTTTTGTTTAAACAGATGGTTCTTATATTGCATTCATATTCGTATGCTATCTATTATTGAAAAAATAACACAATAACAATTACCCAGATGACAAATTCAACTAAAAATCATAATTTAATATATCAAAGTCTCCTATGAAGTACTGCCAAAGTGGAAAGTGATGTATGAAATAAAATTTGACCTAAGAAATTGGTCAGATAGAAGCAGTAGCGATAACAACAAGAACAATGATCAACAAGAAGAAGATAAATATGATAATGAAGTAGAAGATGATGATAATAAAGAAGAAAAGATGATGATAATAAAGTAGAAGATGATGAATAAAGCAACAGCAACAATGAACAATAAAAATTGCTAAGAGAGAGAAACAATAATGGATAAGAAGAGGGAGAAATGTGCCTTTTTCCCCTCTATTTTCTGTTATATTAGGTTAACATTTGAATCAAAGTATAAATTTAAAAACTTATGGGCTATTCTCAAACTTTCCCAACTTTCTTAATCCATAATAAATTATCACCTCCACTCAATTATTAAGACTTAAGTCACCTACACCTCATTTTCAAACTCTTTTGTCACTTTTAGCTAAATGCCTTAGTTTTTGAATGTCTAAATTTTAATTCAAAAAAATTAAATTAATCTTATCTAATGAAATTTTAAAACTTAATCAAATTGACTCACAAAAAATAAAGAGAGCAAATAAAAAGAAATAGAGGGAGTAATTTATTTAGGGCAATTCTCCATTCATTAAATAGCGATAATGATTAATAATTCTTTGAACTAAGAAAATTAATGAAGAGAGTATAATTTTCATTCAGAAAAAGTAATAGCTAGATATTAGTTTAGAGTGTGTAAATTTATGCACATAAAAATAAAGTAATATGTATGTTTTAACATGCATATAAACTTTCAAAGATAATATGCAATTAAAGATGCACTACTTCAGAAGAAAAAATAAAAAAATAAAAATAAAGTAAAACACTAAGAAAATGCAAGATTTATGTACGGCTCATAAAGCAGGGCAATGCAGGAAGAAATGTTAAACTAATGTATGACAAGGCAAATTACATTTAGTGGTTAAGATTAATTTTGTCTTCTGCTTCTCCCTGCTTCGCTCCGTCCGATTTGATTTATCATCATGTAATCTTTAGGTGTTACTTTTCATTTATCTTTTGAATCCCCTTAACGAAAATTTTGCCTTCGTCACTACATATACAATGTGTATTAAATAAAATTAGACCTTCTAAATATTTAAATAATAATATCTACAATCATAACAAAAGAGATATGTTTAACATACTCATGAGGAGTGGTTTGATAAGCAATCAATCTGCCCTTCTCGAAACATACAAGAACTCGTTCATACAACGAACACTTGTTTTAATATCTCGTTTATACTTTGTATAATTATTTTAGTTAGTTGACACATTTTTCTTTTCATTTGCTGCAATAGAACAAACTCATATATAGGAAAAATGATTGATAATAAACAACTTATGAAAAGATAGTCATCATTATAAAAATAATAGCATGATGATAGAATAAACAACTATAATATGAAGTTAGGAGAATTTTTTATAGTAAAGTTTGCTTATCAAGCTTCAATTTGACTTATCCAATAGTTTATCTTCTTATTACTGAGAAAAGACAAAGGAAACAAACAAAGAATTTCAAATTCATAGATTAAAATGACATTTCTCAAGCCAAAAAAATAAGAAAATACCTTTTTGAGAAGGCGAAATGGTCTGTTAGAACCTTGTACTTGTCCTGATTTGTAAAGTAGACACTTCTACTTACACTTTTGTTATCTGAAACCTTTAATCCTTTAAAAATAAATATTTTAAATCCCTTTTTGCATATGAGGCATTAAATTGATGAAGTGAAAAAATATGTGTTTTACACGTATTTTTCAGCGAAACATCCAATTTTTATTAAAATAATATTAAATTATAAAAAAATTAAAGTAAAATAACTTCCCCCTATCACCTCCCCTCCAAAAATAACTTCTCCGTACCCCCCTCCTCTAAAACCCACCTTTTGTCTACTTTATCTTCTTCACCGCACCCACTCCAATCTCTCTCCCTTTCTTCTCCACTTCATCTTCTTCACCCCATATACCCCAAATCTCTCTCTCTCTCTTTCTCTATAATTGATAACTGAAAATCCAAAAGAAAAAATTACAAAATCATTTTGTTTTCAATAATCCAAACGCACTCCTCTTTCTCTCTTTAATTCTTTAAATTCTGAAAAGTTAATATCATTGTTTGTGTTTGTTGGATTCAAAGAGGAAGTATGGATATGGGTATAATGGTGGGTATTGAATAACTAAAAAAACTCCATTAATAAGCTTAAAAAATCTTGAAGAATATCAAATGGTTCTTGTGAATTTGTGAAATTAACCCAAAATTGTAATTGGAGTTTATTGGAGTTTGCATTTATAAACATATAATTGAAATTTCTAAGTCAATTAGAAAAAAAAATCTACTTATTTGGCATGAACTTTATGCTCTTTTTATGAGGATATATAGAGAAATTAAATTCTCCATTGACAACAATCGAACAAAGAAAGCGGAGACACTAGGGTTGGAGGCTGAGCAGTTGCCGTGCATACTCAATTTTTTGTCAATTTCAATTGATTGAATGTAAAGTTTTAGTTGATTGAATAGGTGTTGTTGGATTGATGGTGGTATGAAGAATATAAGAATGAGGGGGCAGGCGTGGGGGTGAGGGCAGAGGTGGGGGATTTTTTTTTAAATATTATTTATATTATATATATATATATATATATATATATATATATATATTAAATATTTTATTTTCTATGTGTCATTTTAAAATGACGTGGCATGCCACGTCTAAATGATTGTATTACACTCATATTAGTTGGATGAAAAATAGGTTTGAAATATTATGTTTTGATGGGTAAAGGATTCAAAAAATTTGTTCTTAATGGGTTAAAGAGTCCAGATGACAAAAGTGTAAGTAGAAGTGTCTATTTCACAAATCAGGACAAGTACAAGGGTCCACAAGACCATTTTGCCATTTGAGAATAAGATCTAAAAATACTTCTTCTTTGACTTTTGACTTAAGGAGACAATTTTTTTGTATATAACTGACAATAGAGTACAATTTAACAAAATATGTATAAGGGAAAGACCGAAATTCAGATGAAAAGAAAAAATAATTGTAAAATCTCAAAAATTGGAAGAAACGACCTACCCAAAAACAAACTTTAGCTCTGTCATAGATATTATTTGGCAAGAGTTTAGGTTGATGCATTCAAGTTTAATCAATATATATTTAATGATTGTGTAAGTTTTCTTCATAAAGAAGGACTCTGAAAGTTTGCGGCATAATCATCATAGTTAATTCTATGTTAAACGAGAGAGCCAAATGAGTGTTTAGTTTATTTTTACAATATAAATGAGAAAAATAGAAAAAAAAGTCCAAAAATATCACACGCACCAAAAAAAGTGAATGATGGCTTTAAAAGCATGCCACATCAGCAACTCTATAACATATATATATATATATATATACACACACACACATATACTAGTTCAACCGCACATGCCTTATACGTGTAACATTAATTATTTAAAATTAATTATTTTGCCTATTGCAGAGATTTTTAATAATGTGCAAAAAAGTTTAAATAACTTTTTAAAGATGCTACACACATTAATATAATAATGTAAAATAAAATACTATATAATTTAGTGTAAGCACATATATATTTGACCATCAAAGTTTCAAGTGGTTGATGGATAATAATTTTTGCGTTCATCATGCAATACCTCTTTTTTATGCTTTCGGAGGGTAAAAAGACGCATCAATTTGAACCGTATTTGTGATATGATTATTTTTTTCTATATTTAAAATCTTGGGGTTTTGAGCTATAGGTGACAAAAGAGTTTGAAAATGAGGTGTAGGTGACTCAAGTCTTAATAATTGAGTGAAGGTGAAATTACTTTATTATGGATTAAGAAAGTTGGAAAATTTTGAAAATAACCCACAAGTTTTTAAAGTTACACTTTGATTTAAATGTCAGTTAATATAACGAGAAACAGAGGGCAAAAAGGTTCATTTTTTTTTCTTCTCATCTATTGTTGTTTTCTCTCTCTTAGCGATTTTTGTTGTTCATTATTGTTGCTGCTTTATTCATCATCTTCTGCTTCATTATCATCATCTTCTACTTCATTATCATCTTCATCTTCTTTTTGTTGACCATTTTTGTTGTTGTTGTTACCACTACTACTGCTATTTGACCAATTTCTTAGGTTAAATTTTGTTTCGTACATCAATTTCCACTTTGGCATTACTTCATAGGAGACTTTGGTAAGTCTATTTATGATTTTTAGTTGAATTTTTTATCTGGGTAACTATTATTATGTTGTTTTTTCAATAATAGATAGCACGTGAACATGAATGCACATAAGAGCCATCTGTTTAAACAAATCAATCATCTATTGTGACAGATGAGCCATCTGTTGCAATGGAAGACTCATATGTTGGATTCATGTTTATGGTTCAATAGTGCCGTAACATGAATCAAACAGATGGGTCATCTTTTGCAACATATGACCCATCTATTACCATAGGATAAATATCTGTTGTAAAAGATTAGTAACCTATTGGAACAGAACCTGAACTCGATTCCAACAGATGTGTCGTCCATTGCAACTAGGTAAATATTTGTTGTAATAGATTAGTAACTTGTTGCAATAGAACTAGAACTCGATTCCAACAGACGCGTCTTCTATTGCAACAAGTAAGTCATTTGTCGAAATAGGTTAATTATATGTTGTAACATGTCACTTATTAATTAGAACCAGCTTCAAAGGTTCCTTAGTACTATAACATCTATTCCAATAGGTGTTTCAACTGTTGTAACAGATATATAGTCTGTTGCAACATATGATTCACCTGTTACAATAGATGACTCATCTATTGAAATCAGCTTTAGGAGCGTAACATAAATCCCAACAGGTAAGTAATCTGTTGCAACTTATCACTTACCTGTTGCAACTTATTTTTCACCTGTTGCAACAGATTACACATCTATTGGGATTTATGTATGGCACTATGAAATCACTATTAACTTTTTTTACAAATGACTTTATTTAGGTACGACTAATGGAGAAATCAATAATAATAGGGGTGGATTTTTATGGTCAATGAATTAAGAAGAGCAATCAATATGTATGGCATTAAAAGAAGGGTGAAATGCTAGAGTCGATAGCTATGACAGTCCAAAGTGATGTTTCATATGATGATTTTGTGAACTTAATCATCAGATATTATGGAATGAATTGTCAATCAGAAGAACTTATCATCAGTTATATGCACAGCTCCTTTAAAAATTAGAGAGTACTACCTTTCAAAATAACCGATCAGGTTTGGCTGCATGCTTATCTTGGTAATTCATCCAACCTGATGTTAAAGGTGTACGTGGTTGAAAAGAAGAGAGAGAATGAGAACCATAATGTAGAAGAAGAACAACAACAATCATATTTGATTATAGGTTGGATGATCTAGACATAAATATTCCAGATGATGATCAAACACCTACGCCCGTTGATGAGACCAATACGATGGGCAATTCTTCTCGATCGACACAGTCTGGAAATATTCAAGACAATGGAACCGGATTTTTCAATGGAATGTCATTCAAGGACAAGAAAGAACTATCTACTACTTTGTTTATTTCTTGCTTGAAAAAAGATTTCATAATAAAGAAAGTGATTAATTTGAGCAATATCTTTTGCTATAAATATGCTAATCCGAACTACAAGTGGTGGTTGAGAGCGGTGAAGTACTTAAGTTCTGACAGATTTGTCATTCATAAACATAAAAAGTATCACACATGATTCGGAGCATATCTCGGGACAAAATCCTCAAGCCACGTCAAAGGTCCTCGATGAATATTTCAAGAATAGTTTCCCCGATGGCAAAGGCACTTCTACAAGAGTTATGGCCAATCAACTCCTTACAAAATTAGGTGTCCTAGTCAGTTATTGGAAGATATATACGGCCATAGGGATTTCCAAGGACTTGGCTAAGGGGACACACGAGCATGGGTATGCAGTCCTGGATGCCTACCGTTACATGCTTGAATCCACAAATCTCGAAAGTAAGACGGCATTGCATGTTGATGAAAACAGAAGGTTCAATTACTTTTTTGTATCCTATGGTTCTTGGATTTAAGGTTTTCAACATTTGAGAAAAGGCATAGCCGTTGATGGTACCTTTTTAGGGAGCAAGTATAATGGAGTTCTACTAGCGGCAGTGGCGCAAGATGCAGAGAATCATATCTTTCCTCTTAATTTTTGTGTAGAAAACAAGGAATGTGATGCCTCTTATGGATTTTTTTTAACAACTTCAAAGATGCATCGAAGATATAGAAGATTTATGCTTTGTTTCGAATAGGCATCCAAGTATTCTAAAGATGGGTTTAATTTTCTTCACTTCAGGTTACTTTGGCTGTTGCATCAGGCATCTTGGAGAGAACATTCGAACCAACTTTCACAATAAAAGAGACGTGATCCTTTTTTATAAAGAAGCTAAAGCATATAGCAGAGAGGAGTTTTTAGACCATTTCAATAAAATAGCGGATATGCATTCCTAGGCAGCAAAACATATTATATGTGTCGGTTTTGAGAGATGGAGCCGGGCATTCTATCCGGCAAATAGGTACATTCTCATGAATTTAATGTCTTGTTTGAGTTACAAGTTTAGTATGATGTCGTTCTAAGTGATTCTTTTGTATAGGTACAATATTATTAAGTCAAACATAGCTAAATTGGTGAATTTATTATTTGGCGATGAAAGAGAATTTCTTATCAAGGGTCTGTTTATAATAAACAAGAAGTATGGCCAATTTTTTTATGAAAGGTGTGTGCAGTTCGAGGATGCAGGAACCCCATTTGGTCTAGAAATGGAAAAAATAATATCAACGAACATCAGTCTGGGGAACATGTTATTATCTCATCACATAGAATATTACAAATTCAATATGACCGGTGATGGTGATGTTGCGATGGTCGATCTTCAGATAAGATCTTGTACGTGTAGAGTTTTTGACTTGGATAAAATACCCAGTCCACATGCTATGGCAGTGCCTCGAGCTCAATACGGTGCAAAATATGGACCTAAAATTTATGAGCACTCCTCTCCATATTACTTGGTGGAAAAATATACAATGGCATATAGTGGGCATATTACTCCGGTGCCTCCCAAAGAATCTTGCGTTGTTCATGTAGAGCTTTTGGGGAGATTAATACCTCCTCTATAAATTGACTCAAGCACTATCAAATTAAAAATAAAGCCATATAAGAGGAGGCATGGATTCGGACAACCATTTCCATCAAAAAGAAATAAGTGCTCTGTATGTAAGCACACTGGCCATAAAAGAACTACATGCCCAGATCGTAATCCACCATGATCGTTGTCATTATAAAAATTGGTGTTGTTATTTGTTGTGGACTTTTATATATTTAACTCATTGTTGTGAAAATGATGTTATCATTTATTATATATAAAATATCTTTTTTAATAACTTGTGCATCAATACAAAGAGGAAAAATATGAACTAAATACAGCAAACCATAATTACTTTCAACAGATTACCCATTTGTTGCAGCAGATGGACATTAGCTGGAAGAACACAATAAGTTCATCATACTGGAATATTTTCCTCCAATAGATGACAAATTTGTCACAACAGATGGATAATCTATTGACAAAAATTGAATCGAGGACCAATCTATTCCAACACATGGTCCATCTGTTAAAAGAACACAAAAGCCAAAATTGTTATAGCTACTGGATTCAAAATTGCTCCTTACCTCCAAACGTCGACATGTTAACATGTATGTTTAGAAGAAGAAATAGACAGAATGAAAATTGAATAAGTATTAAAAAGCCAAAGTCGACTAAAAATAAATTTTTCATTAAACAAAAAATAAAATACATTAGGTATAGATCTGATATAGAAAAATTAAAATACATACGCTAAAAGAAAAAACACATTCTAATTATTATTATTATCATCAGCATAATTATTATTGCCAGCTAGCCAATTAACCTGTAGCAGCAGGGCCCTTATCAGCCTCTGCATCTCTCTGAACATCCTTGCTCTCGTGGCGACCAACTCTCTATGCAGGTCATTAAGCTGCCTCTAAAGTTCCCGTACAGTGTGGCACAAAATAGCAATGTCCCAAAATGGATCAGCCATATCTAGAACATGCATGAATTGAAAAAAATGTAAACACAAAAGTAAAAAAAAGAGTTCGAATGTAATACAACGTATACTACCAACTAGTACATTTACACAGAAAAAAACTTACCTCAACGAGAAAGAAATATTCTCTTTGATAGAAGTGGTTCAAGATGTAATACAAAAAGAGAAAATGCAAAAAATAAATAAAAATAGAGTAGAATAAAGATTAAGGAGGGACCTATTTATAGAGGATTGAATCTGAATGTGTTAGAATAAAGGCACGACTGTTTAGCTCCATTGTATTAATTACATTCAAACTGATGGTTTTTTGTTTTCTATGAAAAGTCGCAACTTTTTCTTTTATATTCAAACTTCTCACCTTTTCAAAATAGTTTAAGACTTAATAACAGTCATTATTATTGAGCTATTGTAATAGATCATCCATTTGTCATAATAGATAACCCATTGTTGTAATAGATTTACCATCTGTTGCAACAGATGGTCTGTATGTGCAATAGATAAGACATCTATTACAACATATGGATCATCTGTTGCGATAGATAGAACATCTATTGGAGGAGATGTTTTGATTTTTTTCTAACAGTTGATTCATCAGTTGCAATAGATAGGGAATTTGATTCATCAACTATTTTGAATAATTTACTATCTGTTGCAACAGATGGTATATATGTGCAATAGATGAGACATCTGTTATAACATATGGATTATCTGTTGTGACAAATAGACCATCTATTGGAGAAGATGTTTTGATTTTTTTTAACAGCTAATTTATCAGTTGTAACAGATAGGGAATTTGATTTATCAGCTATTTTTTACTATCTATTTCAACAGATGGTCTGTATGTATAATAGATGAGACATTTGTTGCAATATATGGATTATATGTTGGGACGGATAGACTATTTGTTGGAGGAGATTATTTGATTTCCTTTAATAGTTGATTCATCAGTTGCAACAGAAGGGTAATTTGATTCATCATCTATTTTGAATTTGTTAGAAAAAAAGTCAAGACTGTTCACCTCTTTTTTATTAGCCATCAGATGCGTGCAGATGAATAAACATTGTCTGACATTGATGGGGTAGGAAGAATAAGGTGCGTACTGATGAATAGATCCACTTTCATGCATGGGAGTTATGTATTATTGATCAGGCTATCGTGACAGACACACATAAAGTATAATGATCTTATGAATGCAGTTTTTTACTGATTAGACATTGATCCTTCAATCAAGATCCTGTATTTTATAGTTTAGTTTAGTAGGTGCGAACTGATAAGGCTGAAGGGTTCCAAGACAGTGGTGTCGATACTCTATTCTAATTTAATGATGGTTTTACTCATGTTTATGTGTCAAGTTTGGAGAAGGGTTCAAGTTTTTAGCGGGAGTGTAAATATCCAATAGTGATTGCACCGATTTTAATGGTACAATGGAATTTTAAAAGTCCTTCAAAGCCTTGCATTGCAGCAAACAAGAATGAAAAACCAATAGAAATTCCCTTGGTCTAAATTTATATGGATGGGTTGCTCGAGGAGACTATTATATAGCAGAAGGTGCTTGGGAGAATACTTAAACGAGAAGGGGGAAGTGGAGAAGACCATATATCATCTCAGACCTTGTTTAAGAGGAAACACAAGGAAGCAAGTAAGGAACTTCTAGCAAATTTGGCCAATGAAATTTACTTGAGAGATGAAAAAACTGGATGAGCTTCAAATGTGGAAGTGTATCCAAATATTAAAATCCATCAGTCGTTCTTGAAAAAGAAAAATGCTCAAGATGACTTGAGCTGGACACTTTGCTAGGGACTACGACTAGCGAGCGTGGCCTCAATGAAGAGTTGCAAAGTTCAGGACCAAAACTCTAAGAAAGAATCTTAGTACGCATAGGAGATTGATAAGATTTTCAATTAAGAATGAAACCTGAACCAACAACTCCAGATGTAAAAATAAGAGAAGCGAAGGTGTCAATTTCTGAAGTCTAACTTGCATCCCATGCCTTCTGTTTGTGGTTCTGATCTGGTCAATGGCAGTAGAAACAAAAAGGTTTTAAGTTGGGCAGAAATCCCATGCCTTGTTATTTTTACTACCTTTGACCTGACCAAAGCCATAAATAGGAGGCATGGGATGCAAGTTTAACTTAATAAATTGCCACCTTGGCTTCATCTCTTATTTTTACTTCAGGAGTTTTGGGTTCAGGTTTCAATCCTGACCATCAATCTTACTACCATCGGTGATCGCAAAGCTGCAACCTTAGAGTTCTGGTCCTACATTTTGTGGGTCTTCATTTAGGCCACGCTAGCTAGTTGTAGTCCCCGAACAAATGTACAGCTCCAGTGCACTTCAGTATTTTTTTTTAAAAATGGACTGATGGATTTTCATTTTTGGATATGCTTTCACATTTGCAGCTCATTCAATTTTTTCATTTTTCATATCAATTTCATCAGCCAGTTTCGCTATACTTTCCTTCCTACCATGTGTTTCTTCTTAAATTAGGTCTAAGTTGATATATAGTCTTTTCCACCTCCCCCTTCCGACACAGGTATTCTTACAATCACCTTCTGTTGTTAATAGCCTCCTCGAGCAACCCATCCATATAAATTAGGACTAGACCAATAACTATATTCATTTCCATTCTTGTTTGTAGGAGTGCGAGGCTTCAGAGGCCTTTCAAAAGTCCATTGAACCCTTAAAATCAGTTCAATCACTATTTGAATGTTCATATGCCACCAAAAACTCGAACCCTTCTCCAAACTTGATACATAAACATTAACAAAATCTTCATTAAACTGTAACAGGGTATCCATACCACCTACTTGGTCCCTCAGCCTTACCAATTCGAACATAACAATCTTAACTATAAAATGTCATATCTTATTTGAAAGATTAACGCCAAAAGGTAAAAAACCAACATTCACAAAATTAGTATACTTCATATGTATTTTCACGATAAGTTGATCAATAATACATACCTCCCATATATGAAGTGGGTCCATCTACTAGCAGCTTATTTCTCTGAACCCTACTCTAGCCTTTAATGTTGGTCGATCAAAAGTTTATCCAGTTTCACTTTCTTTAATTTGCAAAAAAGATATAAATATTTGATGTCAAACAAGAGAAGAACAAAAATAACATTACAAAAGGGTCACAAAATTGAGTGAATCAATAGATGACCCATCTGATATAATAGATTCCACATCTTTTCAATAGATGAGTTATTCATTGTAACAGGCAATGCATTTTCAACAACAGATAGATGACATATTGCAACAGATGTCATCCACGACACAAACGCCACATATTTCAATAGTTGATTCATCAGTTATAACATTCATCTGTTTCAACACTCATTTATCAATAAATAGAAAACTAGTAATGGGTAAATAAATAATAACAACAAATGTAAATATCTAATTTAAATAGCATACAAAGAAGAAGACAAGAAGAAAACAGCAATAGTTAACCATACCTGCAATGCCAAAAAAGCAAAGGGATCAGAATACTCATTTCAGTCGAGAAAAGATATTGGGGGATCGGTTGACATCCAAAAGAATCCTCATGCAAAATAGGAGAGAAACAAGAGGAAAAAATAAGGTGGTTGTGATTACCTTAAATAGGAGAGAAAGAGAATTCTGAATTTGAATAAAGAAGAGAGATGAGTTGTGTTAATTTATGGCTGAAAAAGAGAGATTTCTAGAAATGGGTTTTATATATTCATTAATAACTTTTGAGGGGCAAGGGGGGACAGTGATATTGAAAAGATAAGATAAGACTACTCAAGAAGGAGATTTTTGAGTTATCCAAGTAATATTTTTTACCACCTTAGTATTTTATCATTTTTATCGGACAGGAAATTAGGAAATTTCTATAAACTTAAAAAAAGATCTTAAAACATATAAGGCATTTGTTACAACATATGAAAATTTCAGTTTGAAAATTTCCAACGGCTCATCCATAGGTCACAATATATGGCAACGCCTATTTGATAATTTACAACAGATAGTTAATCTGTTGTAACAAATGACTTAATCTTCTTGATAAATTCCAATAGATAAGTCATCTATTGCAATAGATGGCAACGCCTATTTGATAATTTACAATATATAGTTAATCTTTTGTAATAGATGACTTAATTTGTTTGATAAATTCCAACATATAAGTCATCTGTTGCAACAAGTTGAGCATTTGTTTTTATTTAATTTCAATTGAGTTCATATGTTCAACTACAACTTCAATTGATTTAGCTAGAACCAAGGGTGAGTTCATGGGGTCAACTACAGCTTTAATTGGGTCTTTAGCAATTGCATGATGGTGGTATTTTGTTCCATCCAACCTGAGTCATCGATCACTCTGAGTTAAAACGATTCTTATTTACTCATTATCAAGCTAATACCAAAATTAATTAATTTGGACTAGGGGTGACTTCATACGGTTAACTACAAGTTTAATTGAGTCTTTTGGTAATTGCATGATGTTGGCATTATGTTCCTTCCGACCAGAGTCATCGATCAATAACTCTAAGTTGAAGCAATTCTTATTATCTCATTATTAAGCTAATTCCTAAATTGATTTAATCTTGGACTAGGGGTGAGTTCATAGGGTCAAATATAACTTTAATTGAGTCTTTTGGCAATTACATGATATTGGTATTGTGTTCCTCCCAACCAAAGTTATCGATTGATCACTCTGAGTTGAAGAGATTCTTATTACCTGATTTCCAAGCTAATACCTAAATTGCTTTAATCTTGGACTAGGTGTGAGTTCATAAGGTCAACTACAACTTCAATTGATTCTTTTGGAAATTACATAATGTTGGTATTGCGTTCTTCCTGACCAGAGTCATCGATCGATCACTCTAAGTTATAGCGATTCTTATTACATCATTGTCAAGCTAATACCTAAATTTCTTTAATCTTGGACTAGGGGTGAGTTCATATGGTCAACTACAACTTCAATTGAGTTTTTTGGTAATTGTATGATATTGGTATTGCGTTCCTCCTCAGTCATAGAGTCATCGATCGATCACTCTGAGTTGAAGCGATTCTTATTACCTCATTATCAAACTAATACCTAAATTGATTAATCTTAGACTAGGGGTGATTTCATAGGGTCAACTACAACTTTAATTGAGTTTTTTGGTAATTGCATGATATTGGTATTGTGTTTCTCCTGACCAGAGTCATGGATCGATCACTCTGAGTTGAAGCAATTCTTATTACCTCATTGTCAAGCTTATACCTAAATTGCTTTAATCTTGGACTAGGGGTGAGTTCATAAGGTCAATTACAACTTCAATTGAGTTTTTTGGCAATTGCATAATATTGGTATTGCATTCCTCCTCAGTCATAGAGTCGTCGATCGATCACTCTGAGTTGAAGCAATTTTTATTACTTCATTATCAAGCTAATATCTAAATGGATTAATCTTGTACTAGGGGTGAGTTCATAGGGTCAACTACAACTTTATTTGAGTCTTTTGTAAATTGCATAATATTGGTATTGTGTTTCTTCTCAGTCACAGTGTCATCGATCGATCACTCTGAGTTGAAGCAATTCTTATTACCTCATTGTCAAGCTAATATTGATTAATCGTTGACTAGGTTTGAGTTCATAGGTTGCTCTACAACTTCAATTGAGTCTTTTGGAAATTGCATAATATTAGTATTGTGTTCCTCCCGACCAGAGTCGTCGATCGATTGCTCTGAGTTGAATACCTAAATTGCTTTAAAATAATAATAAAAAAAGATCTTAAAACATATAAGTCATACTTTCCCACAGATGATAATTTCTGTTTGAAAATTTCCAATGGATCGGTTATCTATTGCAACAAATGGCAGTGCCTATTTGGTAATTTATAACATATGGGTAATCTGTTGCAATGGATGACTTAATCTGTTTGATAAATTCCAACAGATAAGGCATCTGTTGCAATAGGTTGAATATTTATTTTTATACAATTTTAATTGAGTTTATATGTACAACTACAACATTAATTGATTAATATCTAGGACTAGGGGTGAGTTCATAGGATCAACTATAACTTCAATTGAGTCTTTTGGCAATTACATGATGAGATGATTAAAAATTATGCATTTCTTTTAGATTTAAAAAAATAATTAAGATCAATTCAGACCAAATTAACATTTTCAAAACTTGTCATTCTTTTCCAAAATATAAATCAACCCACACAAATCATCCATTTGTGAGAAAAATGTTTCATCATTTCAAATCTCAAGTTCTTGCTCTTTTCTCTCTCTCAATAATATAGATAACAACTACTTAACAAATTACTCAACCTTTCATAACAGATCAATTTTCTTCTCAATTTTTTACCACATAGGTGTTATTTTTGACTTCATTCTTGCTTGTATCAATGTAATACCTCGTATTTTCGTGCTAGAATTCTAACCATCATTCCTATGCGTCTAAGCTCTAATCCAAGTGATTCTCACATGAATACAAGTTGCATGATCATTATCCTAGTCTATGGAGTAGTTTAGAGGTGGAAAATTTTTATAGCAATGACCTAGAACAAGGTTGAGCTAAGACCAATTGATTCATCCAAAGTTTGACATTCGATTCTATAAGGGTAAAATTCAAACGTGTATATCTCTTAATATATATTAAATTTTTCATCCCAAGACCTATAAAATTGTAGATAATTGAATTAGATTTCCAACGATACCAATTTCACAAAAATTCAATACCCGAGCAAAGAGTTATGCCCATTTTTGTGAGAGGCGGTAAGGGTGTGCGATGGGCAATGCGCCGCCCAATCAAATATGTGTGATTGGGAATGAGAGGCATACTTAAATGTATACCATAAGGTGTACAACGCACACCTTAAGGTCTACCATGGGTTGTGCGCCGCATACCTCACTTTCAAGTGCCAAAAACACCCCTATATATGTCTATAACACGAGATTAAACTCCCATAACACCAAAATAAGTTTACTTTCTCTCAAAATCACCAAGAACGTTCATTAGGCTTTCAACTTGAAAATTCAAATATCTTAAGATTCAACCATGAGCTTTCAATAATTCTTCGAGATCCGGAATCTCCATTCTGAGGGCTACAAGAAACACTCATTATTTTCACGAATAGAGTCCCAAGGTCAAGAGTTCATTCAAAGCTTCAAGTTTAAGGTATGTGGGATTTTTCAACATGAACACCCTTTCGTTCTTGTGCCCAAATTGATTTTTCTTTTATGAATATACATGATTTTACATGTTTTGATATGAATTTAAAGCATGAATTTATACCCTATATGGTTTTACATGAGATTGTGATACTCTCTATGTTTTGGAAGTTGAATTGAATGAGAATGATGACATTTTTGTACATAAATCTGAATTTTTCAGATTTTAAAGTTATATATATTTATGATGAAAAGCATGGATCTTGAGAAAATTTAATATGATTTTGATGTATGAGACCTTGAGTCCTAATTGGGATTGTACTTTGAGAAATTATGTGCTATAAGCACAATGAGATTTGAATCTCAAAGCTAATTTTCATTACCAAGATGTATCATTATAAAGCTGAAATTTTAAGTTTTAAGTGATTATTTTTGTGTTTATGTCATAAAGTATGAAACTTTGGAAGGTTTTATGGTGATATTGATGTATGGGTTTTTGGAACCCTATTTGAGATTATTATTTTGAGAAAATCATGTGTTATAAACACCTTGAGTTTAAATAATTTGAGATGATAAAGAAGCTTTAACCTTTTGGTCGTAAAAAGAGTTGTTTTTGAAACTGAGATGAGAAAAGAAATCCACTTTTATTGATTTATTATGAAAGGGGTAGCATGATGGCTCCCGTTGTGAATTGTTGAAATATTTATTAGTGGATTTTCTTTTGAAAAGATCTGGGCTAAGTCCGAGAGTAGTCTTTAGCATCGAGCGAGAGGTATAGCAGGATTGGTACTTCCCTAGAACTATGTGCCCCTGTAGGTTGTGAGCCTGAGGCTGGTTTATATATAGTGATCACTAGTGAATAAAAGATTAAGGTCCTACTTCGATGGCAAGGATAGGACAGCTCTCCCCAACATAGGTTGGACGTTGGACTCCATGTAGCTCACATGGCTTATGTCGGTTATGAGAGACTCCCAATGTGTGTGTGTGTACTCTTCTATTTGAGATGAAAACATATTTGCTTAAAAGGCTGAGTTTGACAACGTCATTATTCTTAAAAGATTTAATGAATATATTCTAAAGAGAATTGACATGAGATTTGATTGTTTTGATGATCTGAAATTGAGATGAAAGTGAATTGAGAACGTATTGTGATGACTCACTTATTTTACTCTACATGTATTATTCATCCATGATTTCGATGATTTAATTCGAGCTAAGTGAGTCATCTATATCAGCATGCATAATTTTATAAACTGTGATGATACTAAGATATTATTTTATATATGCATTGCACCCCCATATGCTCGGTACTTTTCGATGGTACTGACACACATATTTGTATGTGGGCTACATTTTCTCAGAATATAGGTACAAGGTATAGTTTCACCTTCAGATCCAGTCAGTTCGTGGTATCCAGTCAGCAGGTGATGAGTCCTTTTGATTCAAGGGCTTGGGTTAGTTATGCAGAGTTTATAGTGTTGTATTTTCTTTATTGAGTCGCATAGAGTTAGGGTAGTCGAGAGTCATTACCCGGCTACCTACAGTCAGTACTAGTAGAGGCTTCATAGACAGTCAGTAAAAGTTGATGTATTTCGTTTTATTTTTGGTTGTAAATACAGAATTGTAATCCTGTAAAATTCCATTTTTGTATCGATCAGATTCAGAAAAGAGTTATTTTTGGCAGATTTGTATGGATTTGTATTTTTATTCAGTTGCTTATGAGTTATGCCAGTAGAAGGGTTAACTTGGGGTCACTTGTGACCCTAAGCACCGTGTGATGTCTCAAGACCCAATTTTAGGGCGTTACAATCAGTCGTTTTCTCTTTCTTCATAGGTAATAGAGTTTGAGAAAAGTTCTATATTTGATATTTTTTCAAAAAATTAGGGCTTTCAGTTAATGATGAAAAACAAGACTTTTAGTTATATTATCTTCGAGAATGGGTTTACAATTTTGAGTTTTGATGGTAAAATCGTAGGAAGAACTTGAGAAAATCCTAATTTTTATCCTAGAATTCCTTTGACTGTCATGGTATTATTTGACGGTGTTTGTGTTATTGGTGGTCGTGGTGGTGGTGGTGGTGGCCTTCGTGGTGGCACTAGTGGTGTTTGTGGTGCTGTTGGTGGCATTGATTGGTGGTGTTTGTGGTGGTTGTTGGTGTTGTCGGTATTGGTGATATTTGTAATGTATTTTTTAAAATTTATGCATACATCAATTGTAATGTAATTTTTCTTTTCCTATTGTTTGTAGGTAAAACATGTCTCCCAAAAGAAAAAAAGTGAAATTGGATCAACTTCTGATCACCTAACAAAATAGGCTATAGTATAGAGGGATTCAGAGGATCTTCCTAAACAATCTCAGTTAAGGAAAAGTAAAGATAAGAAAAGTTATGAAAACGATGTTGAGAGAGGTGGATAAGGGTCTGTAGATGGTGATGAGAAAAAATAAAAGTGGGGAGGAGAAAGAAAAAGATAAACAAGAAGAGAAAGAAGAAGAAAGTGAGAAAGAGGATGATAGTGCATCACTAATAGGCTGTGAATTAATATCGAAATCCCAGCATGAGTCTGTCAAAACTATAAGTATTGACACGTGATCCCTGCAAAACTAACAGGTGATCTTGTTCTTAAGTGTCAGTTAGGGAAACCTTTTGACGAATTTAGGAATATTATGAAGAATGAAAACATAGACGGACTTTTTAAGAAGAGCTACTTTGGATGCTTTCTTGAGCTGCCCGAGGACCACACTGTTCTTTTCTAAATGGGCATGGTATATGGTCTTCTCAAGCTCAGGATCAAGTACGTGGGGGATAATAAAGATTTGAAGGAGTGATAAGTCATCAATTTAATGACTTGTTAGGACCTTTTAGGACTAAATTATCATGCTTCTCCATTGATTTGATGGTAATCTCTTAATAAGGCTCATTTATGTAGGTAAAATTAAAAAGAAAAGATTGTCAAGTCAACAGAAGCCAAATGTGAAGGAAAAGAGTCATTTGTTTCGCATCCGCCTTGCACCTACTTTGTATCTGCTTTGGAGCTGCTATCCATCTGCTCTTAATCTGCTCTCCATCCTCTTTGGATCCACTCAAGTAGATCAAGAGCAAGGTGGCAATTTTGTAATTTTGTCAAATATAAAAATGGGGCCTATTCCTAGCTCATTTTTCAATACCTAACCTTCATCTTTTCAACTTAGCATCTCTTTTAGCATCTTCGCTTCTGTCTTTTTATCTTAGCACCTATCTTTTCATCTTAGAAGAATTTTGTACTAAGCTTAAATGAAAAATATGTGTTAGTGATTTTCCATTGAAGATTTATTAAAATACCAAGTTTGGAACTACATTCTCTCTACTTCTCATGGATGAAGTCAATGATAACTTTGGTATATTTTTACACTTTTTATCTATGAGTAGCTAATTCTAAATCTTGGGGTTATGCTTGTTTAGGTAGTGGAAGTGTATGGGTGTTAGCTAATTATTCTTCTAGTTAGTTATTTGTAATGGGTGTTGCATTTATTCCATGATTTAACTAAGAGTTGGTGGTTTCAAACCCCAACCACCCTTGAACCCATGTCATTGTTGAAATAGGGGACATGGGTGAGGAATAAATGCAACCAATAACTTAATTCATTTCATTTAATGACATCCCTTAGACATGAGGATGTCAATTAAGGCAATAGAGGTGGAAAATTGTCATACTTGTGAGGTGTTCGAAAGAACCCATTTGTGAAGTTTGGTGTTATAATTGAAAAATTGACACTAATACAGTGACATTTAGCCTACCCATGACTTTTAGAAAAAAGTTGGATAAATTGTCAAGTACCCATGCAAAAACCCACTCCTAGAATTGCATAACCCCAAGACCTATTCTCAGTTGAAGTCACTCTTAGCACTTTCAACGTCAAGACAGTGCTCTAGAATTGAAGTAATTATCACTAGAAATACATTCAAACTAATTCCCTTATTTTATATTTATGTTTGTTTTATTCACATTATGGGTCACCTTTTAGTAAACTATCAACATTCTTGAGTTTTGAATTCCATGCTTTTACTCCTTGTGGGTTTTACCCCAACCTAAGTTGGGTTATGGTATTATCAACTATCGCTTACAGCCATTTAAGAGTGTAATTTGAGTGTTATCAAAAATGGCATCGTTACCGGAGAGTGAAATATAGTTTTCACTCTATTAGTGTTTTTAGTTACTTTGGGTTAGCCGTTGTGTTTTATTTTACATTTTTTGGTGTTTTTGTTCTTTCTCAGGGGCGTATAATAGTATACATAATACTATGATCCAACATGGTAGTAATGCCGGGACGGTTGATGGATATCTAGAGGATATGGATCTCGGTGATGTAGGTCGAGCTAGTGCTATTCGTATTCAACTAGCGGAAGGAAATAAAGTATTTCACGTTACTAGAATGATGCTCATTTTCTTCAAATGAAAGGGTTATTTGGAGGCCAAGCTCATGAGGATGCTAATCTATACTTGAAGAATTTTATTGATGTGTGTTGTCCATTTGACTTAGCCACATATCTCAAGAGTCAATTTGGTTGCGTCTTTTCCCATTCCCTATGATGGGAGAAGCGATCTTATGGTTGTGGTGTTTACTCGTGGGACATATCACTTAATGGAGTGAGCTCACACAGGCATTCTTAGAAAGATATTTTCCTCCTTCTCGGATGTTGAACCTAAGGGATGAAATCACTAATTTTTGCCAACTTAATGGCGAACTATTATATGAGGCTTCAAAATAATTCAAAAGCAATTTAATGGAATGCCCAAATCATAAGGTTACAGATAAATTGCTTCTCCAAATTTTCTATGGGGCATTAAATCAATTGAACAAGACGGTAGTCGAAATGCGGCCGGGGGTCTCTTGTTAGACTATTATATGGTGTTGCATCAACTTTATTAGATCAAGTGACCAAGAAAAGTAGAGGGTGGAACACAAGAGTTACCGAGGTGGATATGGGTGCTCCCTCCGCATCTTTTGTGACCCAAGAGCAAAAGAAAAAAGATGAAGAAAGAGATGCAAATATGGCTAAAGTGATGACGTAGCTTGATCTTCTCACCAAGCATGTGGTGGGAGATCCTCCTAAGGCGGTTAACGTCATTGCTTCTAAGAGTGCTACAGTTTATGATGACGAGTAAATGGAGAGCCTTGATGAAGAAATTTGATTCTTGTCAAACCAATTGGGGGTTTTCGCCCAACCTATCAAAGGCAAGGCGGGAATCAAGGTTGGAAAGAAAGAGATTGTGATAGATATTAGAGTGATAAAGATCGTGATTGAAGAGATAAGGAGAGAAATTATGGTCAGTACATACCTCCACATGATCAGGCAAAGGGTAAAGAGTCAAGCTCCATTGACCCGAATAAGATAAGAAATGAAGATGTCCTTACTCGAATTTTAATAAGTGTTGAAGGGACCAACAAGATGATGAGAGAAATGAAAGGTGACTTCATACAACTCAATCAAATGGTGACATCTCACTCGGCCTCTATCAAGCAACTTAAAACTCAATTAGGCCAAATCTTGGCATAATTAATGCAAGACCAAAGGGTGGATTGCCTAGAGACATGCTTATCAATCCTAAAAACAATGCTCGCATCATGGCTAATGTCACTAGGAGTGGTTGGACTCTTGGTAAAGATGTTGTTGATCTTGGTGAAGACCCTAATGAAAAGACAAATGAAGAACAAGCCAATGCAAAGATAAAGTGGCTAGAAGATCCATATCATAATAATCCAAAGCCTAATAAGACAAGTGTTGAACGGCCAACGGTAGTTGAAGAAAATATTAAAAGTGAGAAAACTCCGAAGGTGGTTGATGATTATATTCCAAAAGTAGGATGAAACACCAATTATTCCATTTCCACAAATCAAAATTCCTCTCTCATTCCTACAAAGGCTTAAGAAGAAGGATGATGATACTAAATTCAAGAAGTTTTTTGCAAATTTTAGCAATTTATCGCTGAATATTCCTTTCCTAGAAGCCTTACAAGAAATGCCCAGGCATGCTAAATTTATGAAGGACTTGGTTACAAAGAGGCGAGTCATACGATTTTGAAACAATTAAGGTAACCCACAATTGTAGTGCTATAATGTCTAGCACGATGGTGGTAAAGAAAAACACCTGGGTGTATTTACTATTCCTTGCACTATTGGGGTCTACAAATTAGGAAAAACATTGTGTGATCTTAGGGAAAGTATCAATTTGATGCCATTTGTCGTGTTTAAAAAATTAGGCTTGGCTTTCCCTAAGCCTACCACTATGAGGCTTCTAGTAGCCGATCGTTCAATCAAAAATCCCATAGGTGTGTTGTATGATGTGTTGGTGAAAGTTGACCGATTTATCTTTTCGGCCGACTTCATTATTCTTGATTGTGAGATTGATCATGAGGTCTCAATCATTCTTGGTAGACTATTTTTAACTATCGGAAGGGCCTTAGTGGATGTGGAATATGGGGAGATGAAATTTTGGGTGAACAATGAACAAGTATCCTTCAATGTGTGTAAGTCCATGAAGCAACCTATGGACTTGCAAATTATTTCAGTGATTGATATGGTTGATGATGAGGTAGCTAACACCGTCGAAATAGATCTTGTAAATGACCCCTTGGTGGGTGTATTGTGGAACTTTGGAAGTGAAGTAACTGAAGAGTATGATAAAGTGGTTGCTTCTTTTACGAGTCTTGAATTTTATACCAAGAATCCAGCTAAATTGGATCTTGATTTAAAAAATATGAGAGTCCACCCGCCATGCCATCCATTATTGAACCGCCTCAACTCAAACTTAAGCGGTTACCATCCCACCTTCAATATGTCTTCTTGGGTGAGTATAATACATTACTAATCATTGTTGTGGTTGATCTTGAACCATGTCAAGTGGATGCCTTGAAATCAATTGTGAAAAAGTTCATTCGTGCTATCGGGTGAACTATAGCGGACATTACAGGCATTGCTCCCAAAATTTGCTCTCATAAAATCAAGCTAAGTGTTGATCATGTTCCTAGTGTGGAACACAAAAGAAGACTAAATCAACCGATCCAAGAGGTGGTCAAGAAGGAAATCATCAAGTGGCTTGATGCAGGAGTTGTCTACCCAATTTCCAATAGTACATGGGTGAGTCTGGTCCAATATTTTCCCAAGAAGGGTGGCATAACGGTGGTCCCAAATTAGAAGAATGATCTTGCACCTATGCATCCGATCACGGGTTGGGGAGTGTGTATGGATTATCGTAAATTGAACTCATGGATTGAGAAAGACCACTTTCCTATGCCCTTTATGGATCAAATGTTGGATAGACAGTCGATCGAGGTTGTTATTGCTTCCGTGATGGTTACTCGGGGTACAATCAAATTTGCATCACCCTGGAAGACCAAGAAAAGACCACCTTCACTTGTCCCTATGGCATATTTGGTTTCAAGCACATGCCCTTTGGGTTGTACAATGCACCGGCCAAGTTTCAATGATGCATGTTGTCCATTTTTGTGGATATGGTAGAGGATACAATGGAGGTTTTCATGGATGACTTCTCCATGGTTGGGGATTCATTTGATTCGTGCATTGTTCACTCAAGTAAAGTCCTTGAACGATGTGTGGAGACTAATCTTGTTTTGAATTGGGAAATATGTCACTTCATGGTTAAGGAAGGCATTGTTCTAGGACATAAATTTTGGGAAAGGGCATCCAAGTAGATCAAGAAAAAGTTGAGGTAATTGCTAAGTTATCCCTGTCGATCTCCGTGAAGGGCATTAGAAGTTTTATTGGTCATAGCGGGTTCTATTGGCATTTCATTAAGGATTTCTTAAAGATCACGCATCCTTTGTGCAAGACCCTTGAAAAGGAGTCAAAATTTGAATTTGATGATGACTGTGTAAAGGCTTTTAATTTTCTCAAGAAACTCCTTGTATCGGCTCTATCATAGTAGCCCCGGACTGGTCATCGCCCTTTAAATTAATGTATGATGCAAGTGGTATTGCTCTAGGTGTGGTATTAGGCCAAAGAAAAGAGAAGTTGTTCCAGACGATTTACTATGCAAGCAAGACATTGAATGATGCTCAACGTAATTATACGATTACAGAACAAGGATTGTTAGCGGTGGTGTATGCTTTTAAAAAATTTTAGGCCTATTTATTAGGCACAAAAGTGGTTGTGCACATGGATCACTCCGCTTTTAGATATTTCATGGCAAGGAAAGAGGTAAAAACCTTGATTGATTAGGTGGATATGGCTCTTTCAAGAGTTCAATTTTGAAGTGAAAGATCGAAAGGGGTGTGAAAATCAAGTAGCCAACCATCTTTCGCACCTTGAATCCATCAAGAAAAGTTGAGTGAGATTGATATTGATGACTCTTTCCCCGATGAGCTAATCATATCACTTTCGGGAAGATTACACCTTGGTATGCAGATTATGCTAACTATATAATGAGCGGTGTTCTTCCCGATAAGCTCAATCATTATCAAAAGAAGTGGTTCCTATTTAATGTGAAAAAGTATTTTTGGGATGAACCTTTTTTGTTTAGAGAGCGTGCGGATGGTGTGATCCGCCGGTGTGTCATAGAGGCGAAAAATAAGAGATATTCTTGAGGCTTGTCACTCCTCTCTATTTGATGGTCATCATGGTGGGATCCGAACTGCGACTAAGGTTCTTTAAAGTGGATACTATTGGCCTACCCTTCATAGAGATACTTATGAAATGGTCAAAACATGCCCTCAATGCCAAATACAAGGTGGTGTTTCGAGGAGGTATGAGGTGCCTCTTAAGCCCAATTTCAAGGTTAAACTATTTAATATGTGGGGGATCGACTTCATGGGTCCCTTTGTGAGATCATATGGTAATAAATATATCTTGGTAGCCATCGATTATGTCTCAAAGTAGGTGGAAGCCATTTCTTTACCGAACAACGAAGGCAAAAGTGTCACTTTTTTTTGAAGAAGTACATAATTACAAGGTTTGGGACTCCAAGGGCAATTATTAGTGATGGTGGCTCTCATTTTTATAATCAGGTCTTTGGAGCTTTGCTTGATAAGTATGGGGTAAAGCATAAGGTTGTTACTCCTTATCATCCCCAAACTAGTGGCCAAGTTGAAGTTTCAAATTGTGAAATCAAGTACATCCTTGAGAAAACCGTGAATGTTGTCCATACAAATTGGGCGAGACAACTCGATGATGCTCTTTGCGCATATAGAACGGCCTATAAAACTCCTATTTGTATGTCCCCCTACCAATTAGTGTTTGGGAAGGCTTTTCACTTACCCGTTGAGTTAGAGCATAAGGTTTTATGGGCTTTGAGGAAATTGAATATGGATTGGAAGGATGCTTCAAAATTGAGAGTGAATCAACTTCATGAGTTGGAAGAGTTTTGACTCAAAGCATATGAGAGCTCCGTATTGTACAAAGAGAAGATAAAAAGGTGGCATGATGCCAATCTTAAAGCGAGAGTTTCATGTGGGTGATGATTTCCTCCTCTTCAATTCAAGAATGAAACTTTTTGTGGGAAAGCTTAGATCAAAGTGGTTGGGCCCGTTCGTGATCTCAAATGTTTATCTTAGTGGATCTATTGAGTTGGAAGATCACGAGAAAAAGAAATTCATGGTGAATTGGCAATGATTGAAGCACTATTATATAGGTGGACCTGGAGTGACTAAGGTTGAGTCGCTTCACTTTAAAGATCCAAAATGATGATCAAGTGATATCGTGCCACGACTATAACTACGGCACTTTTTGGGAGGCAACCCAAGATTTATTTTTGAGGTTTTTCATGTTTTTTATACTAATTTTATCATAGTTTTGATTGATGCAGGTAATATCATAAAATTTGGGTGTGAGAAGATTGGCTCAAAGGCTCGAAACTAAGCTCCGAACCAAGAACTTTGTGAAGAAAAATCATGTGCCAAGTTGGAATAACCTGCGCTGCACCTGCTTGAGCAGGCCAGTCATAGGTGAGGGGTAAATGGAATACAGCTTTGGAGTTGTTTACTGCCTAGACCTGCGCTGGAGTTGCTACAGCATTCCAGTAGCAGGCCAGGCTCATCTTGGACACAGGTGGCCTAAAATTAAAGCCAAGAAACTGTACTTACTATCCCGACCTGCACTGGAATTGTTTGAGTAGTCCAGGTGCAAGTCCATCATATCTTGGATGTACATCAGGCTGCTACACACTGTCCCGATCTATGCTGGAACTACTTAAGTAGTCCAGCCACAGGTACAAAGTAGATGGGATGAAGGTTGGGTTAAAAAATATTGAAACTTCATAATGGGTCAGATCCTGTTGGGCTAACCCAACTTGGTCTATCCAAAAGCTCTTTAAACACGTAAAAATGAGTAAAAAATAGTCAACACTTAAACTTTTTCATCACAACTCCCTTTCAGTGCTTCTTTTCTCTCAACATTAACATTCCCTCTTTCTTTAACTAGAATTGCACTAAAACTAATTGAGAAGATTCTTTTGAACTTGTTGTTCATCTTTTTCCTCTCTTAAATCAAGAAATGTATGTTCTTTCGTGGTTTTACTTTAAAACTGTCTCAAAGAATGACATAATGCTTCACACCTCGTGATAATTCATCACTTAAATTTGGTTTGTGTGAGTTGGTTGGGATGATTGCTATTTGTTGGAGTCCTTATATTGTCATTGGTGCCTTGTTTCACTTGTTTGACTAATGATACTCTCTTCAATGAAATTAGTGCACCATGTGTTTGACAAAATATCCATTAAACCTTTCTTGCTTATTTTGTGTAGTAGGTGTGATACGGGAATTCCTAGCTCGAGACCTTTCACACGAAGCCAAGCACGTGAGTTGCAATGACTCCAAGCCTTGTTCACATTCTTGGCCATGTGTGAGGCCCTTGTGAGCCCATCTAAGGGCCTATATTTAATAAAATGTAAGGAGCCCCACCAATACACCCCAAACCCACCCACTTAAATGCCAAAGGTAATTTGGTCTTTGTCCCTCCTTTCTAAGTGACTATATAAGCCATGTTATAGGGCTAGTCTTGCTATAGTTGATTCCTATTATTCAACAAATAAAGACTTGTAAATTTTTGACTTCTCTTTCTCATCATTTGGAGAGGCCAAAACGAAATTCTCACTAGTAGAGTGATACTAGTGTTGTATCTTGGCTAGAAACTAGGTTCTTGAGGTTCTTT
>NW_025891884.1:70106-75094 GCF_002878395.1 Capsicum annuum
GGTTTTGTTCTTACAAAAATAATCTTGGAAAGCTCTTACCAAAAAGTGTGTTCTTGAACATTTTGGTAAAAAAAATTGGTTGTAGATCTACAAAAGTTTTACTTGTTTAGTTGTTTCTTGTGTTGGTTTCTTTCTCATCAATACAAAGGGTGTCTAAATCTAAAGTTGAGCTTGATGAAAAAGAGAATTGTGTTGTGAAAAAAAAAACCTTGGAAGTGACCATTGTGGTGTATTGTTGTTGTGTTCTTGAAGGTGTTGATGTTGTGTTCATCCTAAACTTCTCCTTATCTTATGTCTTAACTTCTATAAAGATAAATAGATCCAAAAAATTTGTAAGACAAAATTTAAAATTGTTTGTGAGAAGACTTGCCAACATCACCTTTTCAAGACTTGACAACCACTTTTTCTTAAAACAAGGAACCTTGTCTTGTGGGACTAGTGAGGTCAAACATCACCTTTTGAGTTTGAAAAAGAAAAAAAAGGGTTTGAAAAATGTTACAACACTTTATGTTTTCCATCCCAATAACAAGTCATCCATTACAAAAGATCTAAGGGGACTAAGACTTCAAGTTGATGAACTATTTATGTGGACCCGCGGCCATTGACATGCTGCCACATCACCCTAGTTACTGTTCACGTGATAATTAAGCTCAAATTTGGATGTTCTAGTTTCTAATTATTGATTCCTAGTTTCCTCTAATTGACTTGAGAACTTATTAACAAACTAGTACATTCCTACTAGCTTGTCAATTAGTGACTTGAAGCCTTGTGTTCGTGTCAACGTTTGTTTGTGTGCTTTTGTCGTTTGAATATGTTGTAACTCTTGGCTCTAGTCCGATGAGAATTCTTTGAGTTTCAAACAAGAATCCATTTCGGGGAAGAGCATACTCATACCTTACGGATTCACGGGTTCCTAGACAATCTACAACTCTTGTGGAACTTGAGTGTGAGTGAACCAAGAGAGTGTGAGTGAGGAGAGGGATTTTAAACTAAATTGTTTGTTGCTTGTGTAGGTGATACCTTGATAATGGAGGGAACCACATCTGAAACCGTGGATTCTAATGAAATGGAGAATATGAGGGTCACTCTTGATGCTATGACCCGAGCTCTTGAAAGGTTGAGTACAGAAGTGGGAGCTATAAGGGGAGAAGTGACAACTATTAGTAGGAGGTTAGAACAAGTGGAGAGTCAAAGGAACTCTTGTCCTTCTACTCCTGGACATGTTTCGTCAAGTGGACATGATAGAAATTCATCCGCCACTGTTACTCCCGAAACATGGCCACAATTGCCAAATCCTTCACTAGCTCCACCAAATATCGCAAGCCAAACCACTTATAACCCTCTAACCGAGACTCCAATAGAACAACCTATTCCCAAATGTCAGAAGTTCCACAAGAGGTACTCAGACATCAAATGCCTCCATAAAATCCGAACCCCCCTTCCAAGATCCACTAAACCAAAGACCACCGCCTCCATAAAATCTAATTCCTCCGAATCAAGTTCCAAATGTCCAAAATCGTCCTGTCCACCTTAAGGAATATGGTAGAGAGGATTATGAAGGGTATGGAGCCTTTGACGATGCCTATATGAGGGAGGAAGAGATGAGAGAGGGTCGTGTGGATCCAAGGAGATACCGAGGGTATGGATAAAGGGGAAATCGACACCTAGATAGAGACGTAGGCATCAATACCATCAAATTGAGCCTACCTATCTTTAAGGGTGAAAGTGACCCCGAGGTGTATCTTGCTTAGGAGTCGGTGTGTGATAAAGTGTTTCAAGTGAATGATATCTCGGAGGATAAGAAGAGTTGTTATGCCATAGCTCATTTTGAAGGCTATGCTAACACTTGGTGGGAATACGTCAAACGGTTCGGCAATGATTTGGTAGAGGGACAACCACCACCATGGTTTCGGTTGAGGTACCTAATGAGGCAACGGTATCTTCCCAAAAGTTATCATCATGAGTTGCTTGCTAGGTTGTATAATTTGCGATAAGGGAATCAAAGTGTTATGGCATACTATGACGAGTTTCAACAACTCATGTTGAAGCTTGATCATCGGGGAGAACAAATTGGCCATGACATCATTCGGTTCAAGTGTGGGTTGAACAAAGAGATCTCTACTCATTTGATGCTTTACAAGTTTGATACCGTTGAAGGGATTTTTCAAGCGGCTCTTGAGATTGAAAGGGATCTTAAAGAGAGGTCATCGTTCAAGGCAAAGGGACCATCAACCTCGGGTTGGCCGAGGAGCAAAGATATGGTTCAACCATCTTCGGGTTGGCCCAAAAACAAAGACCAACCCGCCACTACAAAGCTATCTGAGCCTAAAATAGTCCATGAATTTCCTCCTCGGCAAGAAGCTCACAAGTATCCTAATCCTAAAGGGTTCCAATATTTCAAGTACCAAGGTTGGGGACATAAAGCCAATGAATGTCCAAACCGGCGCAATGTGATTCTAAAGGAAGGGAGATTGTATTACCTTGGTGAGGAAGTGGGTCTTGAAAAAGAAGAGAATGAGGCCGAGCCTTAAGATGGAGATATAACCAAAAATGAGCCACATGATGATGATGATTGTGAGGATGCTTATCCGTAAGAAGGGGAGTACATGGTTCCAAACTTTGTAGTGAGGCGTGCCATGATTAGTAAGGCGATAGATGACCCTACCCAACGGGAGAATTTATTCCATACTAAATGTCTTGTGAAGGGAAATGTGTGTACTATAGTGATAGATAGTGGAAGTTGTGCGAATGTGGTTAGTGTTGCAATGGTGAACTTCTTAAAATTGCCGACTACACCTCACACTAGTCCTTACAAGTTGCAATGGTTGAATGAATGCGGTGAGTTAAAGGTCACAAGGCAATGTGTGATATGTTTTAAGGTAGCCAACTACCATGACGAGGTGCTTTATGATATGATACCAATGCAAGCTTGTTGCTTGTTATTAGGAAGGCCTTGGCAATATCATAGGTCAACCAAACATGATGGAAGGTCCAATTGGTATACACTTGAGAAGGATGGCGGAAAGGTCGCTCTTCATCCATTATTGCCTTCATAAGTGAATAAATTATACCAAAAGATGCGAAAATTGAGGGAAAAGGGAAAGAAGGCCGAGAGTAAGGGAAAAAGAGGGGAACCTGAAAGTGAGGGAGTAGGGGAAACCGAGGGGCTCCTAATTTCTAAGGGTCAAGGAAGTATGGTGATGATGGCTAAGAGGAAAGAATTATTTATGGATCATGATGAGGACACTCTGATGCTCCTCTTGGCTCATTATTTTAATACTAACGCCACTAATGTTTCCACCTCTCCTCCTATTTCTCATGTTTTACAGGATTACAAGGATGTCTTCCCAAAGGAATTACCGCAAGGATTGCCCCCACATCAGGGAATTGAGCACCAAATAGATTTTGTGCCGAGTTCATAATTGCCCAACAAACTGGCTTATAGGAGCAACCCAATGGATACCAAGAAATTGCAATGCCAAGTTGAGGAACTCCTCAACAAAGGATATATCAAGGAGAGTATGAGCCCTTGTACGGTTCCGGTGCTACTAGTTCCCAAGAAAGATGGGACTTGGCATATGTGAATTGATTACCGAGCCATCAACAAGATAACGATAAAATATTATCACTCTATTCCAAGGTTAGAGATATGCTTGATGAATTGAGTGGTTCGTGTTTGTTATCTAAACTTGATTTGAGGAGTGGCTATCGCCAAATTCGTATACAACCGGGTGATGAATGGAAAACCGTCTTCAAGACCTAATTCAGTCTCTATGAATGGATGGTTATTCCATTCAGCCTAACAAATGCTCCAAGTACTTTCATGAGGCTAATGAATCATGTGATGAAGCCATTTATCAAAAAGTTTGTTGTTGTTTATTTTGATAATGTATTGGTGTATAGTAAGGTGGGAATACACTGGGTTTGTTGTTGTTGTTGTTGTATTGGTGTATAGTAAGTCCTTAGATGAGCATGTAAAGCATTTACAATGTGTGTTTGATGTCCTCCGAAAGGAGAAGTTATATGCTAATCTAGAAAAGTGTTCTTTTAGTGTCCATGAGGTTGTATTTCTTGGGTTTGTGGTAAGCTCAAGAGGGGTCGAAGTGGATGAATCTAAGATTGACGCCATTAAAAATTGGCCAAATCCCAAAACCGTAGGTGAAGTGAGAAGCTTCCATGGGTTAGCTAGTTTTTATAGACGTTTTGTCAAAGGATTTAGCACCATTGTCGCCCCCTTGACCGAAGTGATTAAAAAGGATCGGCCTTTCAAGTGGGGAGATGAACAAGCTAAGGCGTTCGAGGACTTGAAAGTTATGCTCATCTCGGCCCCTTTGCTATAATTGCCAAATTTTGACAAGACTTTTGAGATTAAATGTGATGCAAGCAAAGTCGGCATAGGCGCGGTTTTAATGCAAGAATTAAAGCCTATTGGCTACTTTAGTGAAAAGCTCAAAGGAGCAACTCTAAACTACTCTACGTACGATTTAGAGTTGTATGCCTTGATTAGAGCCTTGGCCACTTGGCAACATTATTTGTGGCCTAAAGAATTCATGATCCGAACGGATCATGAATCCTTGACTTATCTACGGACACAAGACAAGCTTAACCGGCGGCATGCCAAATAGATTGAATTACTTGAAATTTTCCCTTATGTTATTCAATACAAGAAGGGTAAAGACAATGTGGTTGCCGATGCTTTGTCCCAAAAAAATGTGCTTGTGTCTACTTTGTCGTCTAAGTTGATGGGGTTTGAAAGCCTCTAGTCTTTATATCCCGAGGACCCTCACTTCGCTTCTATCTATAGGGAAAATGAAGAGTTGAAAAAGGATAGGTGGGTTACGGACAAGGGTTCCTATCCCTATACCAAATTTGATGGATACTTGCTTAAAGGTAGATGATTGTGTGTTCCTTCAAGTTTGTGGAGAGAATTATTTGTGAGGGAAGCACACAATAGCGGTCTAATGGGCCATTTTGGGGTCGAGAAGACC
>NW_025891885.1:0-17583 GCF_002878395.1 Capsicum annuum
TAGTTTTGGCGAACATCAGATCTTTGAGGAGGCATAATTTAAAATGCGAGAAAACTAGGAGTTAGAGAAATTCCATAACCCTAGAATTTATGGCTTGAAATAGAACACAAGAAAGGGAAACATTCCCAAATGTTTTGTAGCCTTCCCCTTATAAGTATGGGGTGATACATACCAAAAAAATATCTCTACTTGACCGAGCTTTATGGATACCCAATGACCCTGAACCTATGCTCTAATACCAAGCTTGTCATGACCTGACCCTAGGCCTAGCCATGATGGGTTTCTCAAACCCACTATGGGCTAGAGACAACCCCCATATTCTATCAAATCCAAACTTAATAAAAATAATAACAAAGCAGAAGAAAACCTCAAAAAAATATATAATATTTAAGGTAACAAAAGAATAAGTTCTAACAGTCAACCCTACCATCCAACTATCACGAGCCCACATAAGCATCTAATCTAATTCAAATATCAAACTAGGTCAACACATGAGCCCAACCATGACGGTAAAAATGATAATGATAATGTTTATGTGAACTCTTCAATACTAAAATATAGAATGACTAAGATTTTTGGAGGATGGAAGCTCACCACCTCACCGCGAACCAACCGATGAATATAAAAACCTTATATTGCATAGGGGTATAAGAAGTATCTGCGGACCCTATTTTATAAAATAATGTATCATCCTAGAATGGTTAGCGAGGTTAGCACTAAAATATAACTCAGGCTAGGGATAAAATAATTCCATTTCAATATCAAGTATAAACTCAATGGACAAGTTCATAATATCTATACATACACATGTATGAGATTTAAAACTATTAACAAGTAATGTGCTGATCTAACCATCCTAAAAACACTTATAGGTTATATGGGTCGGGATTTCCCCATTAGAAGGCCCTAGTGCGTGTTAGCCACACAAACCTAGACATTCTAAAACATATACATAAAGTGTGAACTATGTACACGGCCACCAAGGCCTAACATCGGCAAATATAGTTTCTAGTATCAGTCCCCTCTATGCCCTCCACCTTCCGTAGAGAGCTACATAACCCCCTTTAAGCCCTATTAAAACATGTACACATAACCCATCTATTTAACTAATGATTCATCTATTTACGCATTTATCGAATGGTATCATCATACTACTTAATTATGCTTGCAAGCAAAGTCCTATATGTCAAACCAATTAACCAGTTAGACTCTAAAGTTTCAATTTAGAAAAAAATCTATTTCCACCAAGGCCATTATGATTATTGTTTAAATTGTATACTCATGTTTAAATTGTAAATCCCATTAGCCTTTTTATGCAATGCAATAGTTTTAAAAATAAACCAATGCATATAAACCTCAATACAATTTAAACAATAATCATCCAAAACCCTCAACCCAAATTCAAAAACCAAACATTAAAACCATTTGAATACAAAACCATTGCCTACCAAGATAAAAATAAAATTTTAACAGAAGAGATACATGACTGAAAATAATAAGAATTTTTAAAACAAACCACACTTTGAGCCCTAGATGATCAACTCTTAGAAAACCTAGCTTTGTTTTTCAGTTAGGAATTTGAGAGAGAAGAGGGTTTTTATGCTATGTTTAATGGGTGGAAATAGGTCTAAAAGAATATTTTATGTCATGGAATAGTAGTGGGGTATGATAAAAAGACCACCATGCCCTTAATGAAATAGTGTAGGAATTTTACCTCCCAGTTGCTATGGGTCATGTAACAACTTGTGATCACTTTTCAATAGACATCACCAAGACTCGTAGCCTGTGCAGAAACTAAAGGCCTCCTTACTGGCTTGGTCATGAGTTCTACCTTATGACTAGTGACCTCACCCTATGACCCATAAAGTCTAGTCATTACCATGACAACAACCTTGGGCTATCTCACTATTAAGGCTTGTTTCTAGTTGTTACTAAGACAGTAACCTTAGGCCATCTCACTACTAAGGTCATGAGCCCCTCACCACGACTCATGATGTTACCCTATTATTCATAAGGTCTAAGTATCACCACATTAGAAACTTTGGGAAGCCATACTAGTTAGACCATGATTAGCTCTATACAGTTCATGATGAGTCTTCATGATATGTTGCCTGAGTTATATCCTAAGCATTAAGAACTATTATTGAGAAAAGTTTAGAGTTTAGAACCTGGGGTGTTATAATCTAATGGTGCTCAATCTGCGAATTATATTTGTACCGAGGTAGGGGCATTGCCTTTGGCTATTACTCCCATATTTGTTATTGATATCCCTCCAATGCCAGTTATTATTTAGCTGATAATTTCCTACCCTACTTAGTTTGTTAAGATGTTAAAGATATTAGGTAGATTCATGATATTAACTCAACATATATTTTCGATGGCACTAGGCAAAAATGCATATGAGTTTTTGATTATATGTGAGGATAGGCTCTACAATTTGGGATTATTTAAGACTTGTGGGGTTGACTATACCACTTTTTAAGTTTTATTTATATCTCAATATTTATGGAGAAATTATCTTAATTTAAGGCCAGCTATAGCTTCTCTTTTAACATAAACTCAATTCTCCAAAGTTTTCTTAGAGAATTATATGCCTCGTAGCCTTTAAGAGTATTTAAGAGATTAGTTTTTGAGATTTGATCAAGATTCTATGATCGTCTTGGAGAAAGAGGCTTGATTTCATGAGTTGGAATATATGAGAAAATTTGGTGTTTTGTTTGGGAGCTGAGACTTACTCTTTGTATGGCTACACAAAGTTTTGTTGTTTCTAGTAGGTCTTTATTGATTTTTTTATCATACGCAAATTATGAACGAGATGAATTGCATGGTCCAAGGGGGAAGCGATAAGACATCATGTTATCAGGGTAGTTTTAATGGAAGTTATAGTGGCTTATAGTTTAGAGAAAATGATTCTCAAGGTGGTTACCCTTAACATTAGTCATATCAACATCAGGGTCAGTCTTGTAGTCCCGTTCATGCTGCACTTTAGCTTACTGATAGGGGTCATCCCAACTATAGTGATTATCTTTTCCAAAGTAGTGGTTAGTCTTCGAGAGGTACTTATTATGAGCTTTCTAGATGAGGTGTTTATTCTGGGTCAGTTGGATCTTCTGGATCCAATCAGCACCTAGGGTGTGTTACGAATGTGGGGTGTTCAACCATTTCTGTAAAATGTCAAAGTTGATCAATCATAATTTTTTCATTAAACAAAAACAAATAAAAATACATAGACTAAAAGAAAAAATAATCTAATTATTATTATTATTATTATTATTATTTCCAGATGGAAAATCTTTAACCGATAGAAGCAAGGCCCTCCTCAGCCTGCGAATCTCACGGAGAATCCTTGCTCTAACTACTCCCAATTCCCATTGCAGGTCACGAACCTGTATCTGAAGTTCATTCACAGTGTCGTGCCGAAAATCAATGTCCCACACTGGATCAGTCGTATCTAGAACATATATGAATTGAAAAAAAATGTAAAAATAAAAGTAAAAAAAGAATTTACGAATGTAATACAACGTATACTACAAATTGGCAAGAAAAAAACTTACCTGAGTTAGGGAAGAGAAAGTGGGGGAAGGTGTAATATGAAAGACAAGATGCAATAAATAAATAGACTGTATTTAAATGAATGATTGAGTAAGGAGGGACCTATTTATAGAGGATTGAATTTGAATGAGTAGCAAAAAGGCGCGACTGTTCACCCCCATTTATTAATTACATTTTTTATTACAGTGAAAAGTTATGATTTAATTAAATTAAAGAAATATTGTGATAATTCATGACTTTTCAGATTATTATTATTAATTAGTTCTTTCCAAGAACCATTTTTATTGAGTTCTGACAATAGATTCTATATCCGTTGCATCAGATAATCTATATGTTCCAACATATAATCTAACTGTTCACCACCATTTATTAATTATATTTTTTATTATTATGAAAAGTTATGACTTAATTAAATTAAGAGATATTGTGATAAGTCATGACTTTTTAGATTATTATTATTAATTAGTTCTTTTCAAGAACCATTTTTATTGAGTTATGACAACATATTATATATCTGTTGTATCAGATAACTCATCTGTGACAACAGATATATCATCTATTGCAACAAATAGAAAACCTGTTGCATCAGATAATTTATCTGTTGCAACATATAATCTATCTTTTTTTAAGAAAAATATCATCATATCATTAATCAAAATTTGCTGACTTTTTTATTATATAAATTTAAAAAATAGACTTAAAAACAAAAATGTTTTCTATGAAAAGAAACCATGCCTATTTAATATTAACGTCAATTATTTAAATTAAATAACCATTTTTTCTATTATAAATTGTGTTTACCATTTATTTCCTTATTGTGTTCTGTGAAAAGAAATAACTTAATTAAATCAAGATGGAGAATTTTTTATTGTTGAGACAAGTCATGACTTTTCAGCTTATTATTATTATTAAATGATATTTTTCTTAATTTAAAAATCGAAGACACCTTTTTAATAACCGTTTCTTTAATGAAATAATAACCATTTTTACTGAGTTCTGGTAACAGTTTGTATATCTGTTGCATTAGATAAATCATCTGTTGCAACAGATATACCATCTATTGCAACAAATCAACCATCTATTTTAATAACTTTTTTCTAATTTCTTCTAACAACTAATACACCAGTCGCAACAAATGTGGAATTTAATGCATTAGCAACATTGTTGAATGTATTTTAGACAAAAAGTCATGACTGTTCACCTTTTTCTTAACAATCATCATATAAGTTAATTAATCCAATATTGTGACTTTATTTTAATATATAATAAATAAATAATTTAAAAAAACATATTTCAAAACAAAAATGGTGAAAAGTCACGATCAATTATTAAAATTAAACAATCGTTCTTTTACGGTTATAAATTGTGTTTATCATTTATTTCCTTATTATTTATTTACAAATTATTTTTCATATTAAAAATCGAAAAGTCATGTCTTTTCACCTTCTCAATAACAATAGTAACCCCTTTTTATTAATAGATGTTTGTTGCAACATATGTTCCATCTGTCGCATGAGATTAACCTTTGTTGCCACAAATGCTCAATCTCTACCACCAACCATCGACATGTTGAGAATAAGGAATGAATATAATGAAAATTAAATATTAAATAAGAATTAAAAATTCAAAGTGAACCACCAAACATAGATTTTTGAATCCCTTAGGTAGATCCGATATACAAAAGGAAAATATATATGCTAAAAGAAAAAACATACCCTAATTATTATTACTACTATTATTATTATCATTATTATTATTAGTATTACTATTATTGTTAACCGAAAAATTTTCATCCGGCAGTAGCAGAGCCCTCCTTAGCCTTTCTCTGAAGTTGGCCAAATCCCTCTGGAGTTCATCAAACTGCTTTTAAAGTTCCTGCAAGGACTCGATATGATCTTTTTGTACGAATCTAGATCAGCCATATTTGTAAGTGTTGTAGAATGAACTAGTAAGGAGGGTCCTATTTATAAATGATTAAATTCGAAGGGGTTAGTCAAAAATCCAAGACTGTTAATCCCTTAATTAAATAAAACAGGTGACTTTTCGAATATGTAAATTAAAAAATGGATCTAAATACAACATTTTATCTTTTATTGTATTTCAAAAAGAAAAGAAAATTGCTTTAAAATAAATCTAACAAATGGGTAATCTGTTGCAAAATATATTCCACCTGTTAGATAACTTACAACATATTAACAATCTGTTGCAACAGATAGATATATCTATTTGATTTTTCCAACAGATATGTCATATGTTGCAGCAGATTGATCATCTATTGTAACAGATGTCTATAATTGTTTGACAATTTAAATAGTTGTGGCATCTGTTGCAACTGATTAGTCATCGATTTTTTCAATTTAAGCCATATATGGGCTAGGAATAATATGGTGCGTGCAGATGAATGGATCCATTTTCATGTATGGGAGTTATGTTTTACTGATAAGGTAATCGGGACAACACACACAAAGTATAATGTTTTTGTGAAGGCAATTTTTAACTAATTAGGCACTAATCATTCAAACAAGATCCTGTATTTTACAGTTAAGTTTGATGGTTTTGAATTGATAAGGTCGAAGGCCCCATGATGATGGTACCGGTACCCTTTTACTAATTACTGATAGTTGTTGCTCATGTTTATCTATGTTAAGTTTAGAGAAGGGATCAATATTTGCTGTCATTGCAGAGATCCAATAGTGATTGGACTTAACTTTAAGTGTGCATTGGACTCTAAGAAGGCCTCCTAAGCCTCGCACTGCATCAAACAAGAATGAAAAACCAATAGAAATTCACCTGGCCTAAATTTATATGGAAGGGTTGTTCGAGAAGATGATTATACGCCAGAAGGATCCAAAGGAGAAAGCCTGTAAAGTACAAGGGAGTTGATGAAAGACTATATCACTTAAAAGCTAAATTAAGAGGATACATAGGGTAGAAAGGAACTTCTAGAGAATATGGCTGATGACATTGACTTAAAACATGAGAAATCTGAATCAAGTGCAAATATGAAAGTGTATCCAGTAATGTAAATTCGTCTGTTGTTTCTCTCAAAGAAAAACAATGCAGATGGACACTTTTCTAGGGAGCTGCATATAGGTAGTGTGGTCGGGATTATCAACTAGATAGAAAATAGTAGAAGACAAAGAAAGCAGCCTCGTGAGCATCGAGGGTTGAAATAATGTACAGTAAGTCTAGAAAACTTGTGCCAATAACAGCTGTAGTTAAAATAGGAATCTAAGAGAAGGCTCTAATTTCTAAATTTTAAATTGCATCCTATGCCTTCTTGTTTGTGGTTCCGATTAGATCCATGTTGTTCACCTAATCGGAACCACAAACAAGATTGAAAGGCAGATTGAGTATCATTACTTCCTTAGTAATATGGATCAATTGATTGTGTTTTCTTGCCTTAGCATGCTTTCAACCAACCTAAGCATAATTGCTCACTATGTCCATTCCTATATATTGGTAAGAGACATCAAGATAACCATAAAAGTAATATTGAGAGATTACTAATCATGCCTTCTAAAGACTTTCATTGTGGTAAGAATTTCTGTTGACGGTGCAGTTAAACTAAGCATATTTTTTCTAAGATATCTTGAAACATGCTAAGGCTAGAAAACACAATCAATTATATCTATGTTGCTAAGGATGTAATGATACTCAATCGGCCTTTTAATATTGTTTGTGGTTCCGATCAGGTCAACAACAGTGGACCAAATCGAAACCACAAATAAGAAGGCATGGGATGCAATTTAAAATTAAAAAATTGCAGCCTTCTCTTAGATTCTATATTTAACTCCAGCTATTATTGGCGCAAGTTTTCTAGACTTACTGTATATCATTTCAACCCTTGATGCTCGTGAGGCTGCTTTCTTGGTCTTCTGCTATTTTCTATCTAAGTGATAATCCCCACTATGCAACCTAGGTGCAGCTCCCTATCAAAGTGTCCATCTTTATTATTTTTCTTTGAAAGAAACAACAAACGGATTTAAATTACTGGATACACTTTTATATTTGTACTTGATTCAGATTTCTCAAGTTCTAAGTTAGTTTCAATGGTCAGATTTGCTAGAAGTTCCTTTCTACTCTATGTTTCCTCTTCAATAAGCTCTCAGTTGATATAATCTTTCATCAACCCCCTATTAACCCTTGTAGGCATTCTCCTACTGCAGCTTCTGGCATATAATAATCACCCCAAGTAACCCAATCATATAAATTTGGGTTAGGGTAATAACTATATTGATTTCTATTCTTGGTTGAAGTAGTGGGAGACTTCAAAGTTAATCCAATCACTATTGAATATCTTTACAGTTACACCAAAACTAGATCCATTCACAATCCTTAAAATATAAACATGAGCAACAACCGACATTAAATCTTAATAGGGTATCAGAACTATATTCATGGTCCCTCAACCTTATGATGTGTGAGATAATGCTAACACATTTGAGGCTTTTAACTAATAATAATTGCGAAGTCTTAAGTAACTTTTGTCATTTTTGATTGTTTTTTGTTTGATTTTTTAGAAGAAGCTAATATGTTAGAGAACCTAGAAGAATGGAAGCAAATAAGCTAAAATCTTAAGTAAATAGAGGAAAAGTATGGCTGACGACATTTTTGATAAGTCGTCAGCTCTGTGATAAGCTATCAGCTTCATTGTTAGCCATAGACAGAGAATTGGCCTGAGTTAAAAGCTATTACGATATTTTTTAACAGGTCGTCAAGGAGCTGATAAGCCGTTAAGAATGTCGTCAGCCTAAGGCAGCATATGAGAACTGAAGCAGAAACTTGATAAAATTTGTGATGTGTCGTCAAGGAGCTGATAGGGCGTCACTTTTTGTTGTAAGCATTAGGCAGCAAGTGTCTAAATCAAGTAGGAATCTGATGACATTTGTGATAAGTCGTCAGCCTCCTGATAGACTAACACAAATGGCGTCACCTAATCTAAAGAATTTCTAAATTTTATTATTTTGTTTCTATAATTAGGGTAAACTATTTAAAGCCTTGTTTAGGGTTTTCTTAAGAGGTCCAAACCTTGAGTTTTGACACAACATACTTGGATATTTTCTCTCTCTAACTTCTTGGCTTAAAAAAGCAATTATTTTGAAGAGAATTCAATCATTATTAGGGATTTTCTGTTGTGATCTAATCTGAGATTCACTAGTTATTATTCATCTTATGGTAAGTTTATCTTTCAAATCATGAATTCATCTAGTTGCTTCGATTATTACATCATGAGCAACTAAATTCCTTTAACATGAATTATGGGATCTAGGGGTAGGTTTTGATAAGTTGCTGAGTGTTCAAGATTCGAAAGGTGGTAGGACTCCTTGATAATTTTGATGTTTTAATTACTATATGTTCGTTGCAAACAATAGATGACACTTGCTTTGATTTAATTAAGAAAGAAATCAAATATAGTGGGAAGTGAATTATCAACAGGGACTTGGAAATACTAAACTTCCATTTAATAATCAACGTTGTAATAAGGTTGGTTAACCTGAGGTAAAATCTGGGCAGTGAATATAAATTCCCTAAGTTTGAGAGAATTAGGTATTTAAATGCTTAAGTAGGTTGAGAGACATTTAAGCATAACTTCGATAAAAATAACTTATTGTCCTACCGACCATGAGAATCTTGAACCACTAGTAGCATCTGTCAAGTACTATAATCCCTAGTGAACATAATTCTGTTTTTCATAAACTCTTGATTATGAATACTGATTAAAGTGATTAACAATTACTTGTTCAACTAAAAACCCCCATTTCAGGAAATATCAACTATCAGTTGATTAAATTGAAAATGAATTAAGTTCACACCATATTCCCTGTGGGATTTGACCCCTAATTAGTTGGGTTTTATATTGACAATGATCTCTTACATTCTCATTGAGAGGTGTAGTTTGAGCATTATCAAAAATGGCGCCGTTGTCTGGGAATATTGTTGAAAACTGAAGTTTGTGTGTGCTAATTAACTGTTAGTCTAGTTTCCTAGTTTTATGTTTCTTTGTTGTATATGTTTATTTGAAGGATCTTCATAGTGTATGCCTAGAACTAAAAGTTCTCGAGAGTAGTTATTACCACCTAATCTGGAACCTCAACAAATTGGAAGAATGGCAGAGCAACAAGAAGCTGATAGATTGGCAGCCTTAGCTAGAGATCAGGTGAATGTGCAAAATATTAGGCAACAAGCACGACATCCAAATCCTGAGGACAAATATTTAGGAGATGAGGAGTTGCTGAATCCTGGTAAACCAAGGCATGCAAAGCAGATAGCTACACCAGTACGATGTTATGTTAATAGGAACCGTCCATTCCAAGAAAGACAAGAGTACTATCTGGTCTAGTATGATCTCAATGATGATGATGATGGAATGGATGGAGCAAGTGCAATATGTGTAATTATTCCTCTACCGTTGGCACCTGGGGCAAAATTTAACACTACGAGTACTATGATTCAACTCCTAAATTTGAAGAGGTTATTTGGTGGCCTTCCTGGGGATAACCCAAACTTGCATCTAGTGAATTTTTTCGCCATCTATAAATCTTTTGATAACCCAGGAGTGGGCCAGAATGCTATCCGACTGAGATTGTTTCTGTTGTCTCTGTCTGGGGAGGCAACATTATGGCCAAATGAGCTGACACCCAATTCTCTAACTAACTGGAGAAAGTTGAAATGAGCTTTCCTAGAAAGGTTCTTTCCGCTTTCCAGGAGGGTATAGTTGAGAGATGAGATCAGCAACTTTAGGTAGCTCCTGACTGAAGCCTTGTATGAAACCTGGGAAAGATTTAAGAAGAAGCTGACACAGTGTCCAAACCACAACATGATGGACATATATTTGATGGAGACTTTGTACAGGGCTCTTAACTCTATTACAAAGCCATTTATAGACAATGCTGCTGGTGGTTCATTTGTTGATCTTATATTCCTAGAGCCTTCAGAGATCCTGGACAAAATGACCAAATAGAGTCGGGCATGGCATACCAGAGACTTATTGTGGCCAGCCCCACTTCTTCTGTAGGTATTACTGCGGAACAACGCAAATGAGAAGAGGAGCGTGACTAAGACATGGCTCACCTTAAAACACAGATGGACTTATTGACCAAGCACTTGCTATTAGGCAAGATTAAAAAGGTAAAAGCTATGGGATATCAGTATAGAAGTGAGGATGATCCAGATAAAGAGACTAACTATGTTAATAATTAGGGGGGTTTTCGAGGCAATAGCCAAGGGAATCAAGGTCGGACTTACTATGATAAGACTGGTTATAAAGATAGGGAGCAATGAAATTAGAGGAATAACAATGACCAGAGCAGGTTATTGTTCCTCTTGGAAATCGTGAGTCTACTTCAACAAGTTCTGAAAAGATGTCCATAGAGGACATGATGGCTAAGTTTTTAAAGGGAGTGGAAGAAACCAACTCTGGTGTGACCACCATGAAGACCGATCTGACATCCATCAATCATTTGGTGCACTCACACTTCACCGCAATCAAACAGTTAGAATAATAGATGAGCCAACTCTCTGCAACATTCAACCAGAGGAAGTGCGAAATATTACTAAGTGATACGATCTAAAATTTGCAGAATGATGGTGCATGCATGGCTATTACCACTATAAGTGGTAAGATATTACCTGACCCTTCTATGGGCAAACTATAGTTGATGAGGTAGTTGATGTTGAACTGAACGAAAATGGTCTAGTGGTGTCTCAGAAGCTGGATAATTCTGATGATGCTTCGAATAAAGACAAAGAGAAAGAGAAGTAGGTAGTGTTGAAAACTATCCCAAGACCACTACCTCTATTTCCTTAGCGGTTGAAGAAAAAGGTTGATGATGCAAAATTCAGCAAATTCATGGCAATACTCAAGCAATTAACAATAAATGTGCCTTTGGTTGAGGCACTCGAACAAATACCAGGATATGCTAAATTCATAAAGGACCTAGTGATAAGAAAAGAGCAGTGAGCTATGAATTGGAGGATAATCTCCATCATTATAGCGCACTTTCTACAAGGACCTTGGTGCAGAAGAAGCCAGACACAGGTGCATTCACTATTCCCTGTACAATTAGGACTATGAAATTCGCCAAGCATTATGTGATCTGCGAGCAATCATTAATTTGATGCCGCTGGCTGTATATAGAAAGTTGGGTCTGGGAAATCCACACCCACTAATATGCGACTCGTGATGGTGGATAGGTCAGTAAAACGACCTGTTGGAATTTTATATGATGTGTTGGTAAAGGTAGCCAGCTTCATATTCCCTAAAAATTTCATCATTCTGGATTGCGAGGTTGACTTCGAGGTGCCCATAATCTTGGGTCGACCTTTCCTCGCAATTGGAAGTGTATTGATTGATTTGAGAGCGAATGAGCTCCTATTCAGGATGAATAATAAAGTGGTACGATTTGATGTGTGTAAATTAATAAAGTAATAGGAAGAAATGATTTTGTTCTCAACAGTTGATGTGTATTATAAGGACGAACAGAAGGTATCAAGAGAGGAGCAACTTGTTGCCGAGCCTTTAGCCGCAGTTCTGATGAACTTCGATCGTGAAGGCATTAAGGAGTATGAAGAAACTATTTATACCCTATTAGGCATGGGACCATATCCTTATGCTCTTAAAAAGCTAGACCTTGGCCTGGCTAATCGACCAACACCACCAGCCAAGCCATCCAGTGAGGAGCCACCAGTGTTGGAATTCAAAGAACTGCCTGGGCACTTACTGTACATATTTTTGGGCAATAAAAACATTCTACCTGTTATTATTGCTGCTGATCTAGGTGAACAACAGGTAAACACACTTATTTTAGTACTTCTGAGGCACAAGAGAGCTATAGGGTGGACTATCACAGATATTATTAGCATTCCCCCTGGCATCTGCACACATAAAATACAACATAAAGATAATTGTATTCCAACCATAGAGCATCAACACCTTCTTAACCCACCAATGCAAGAGGTGGTTAAGAAGGAGATGATTAAGTAGTTGGACGTAAGAGTGGTTTACCCAATTTCTGAATGCAAATGGGTGAGCCCAGTTCAATGCATGCCCAAAAAGGGAGGCATGATTATGGTTGCAAATGAAAGGAATGAGTTGATTCCATTCAGGCCTATGACTGGGTGGAGAGTTTGCATGGACTATCGCAAGCTGAATTCATGGACTCTAAAAGACCACTTCTCGATGCCCTTTGTGGACCAAATGCTTGATCAATTGGCTGGAAGAGAATGGTATTAATTCTTGGATAGATATTCTGGATACACCAAAATCTGTATTGCTCTAGAAGATTAGGAGAAGATGACATTCACATGTCCATATGACACCTTTGCATCTAAGAGGATACCGTTTGGACTATGCAATGATTCGTCACTTTTCAACGGTGCATGATGTCTATCTTCTCAGATATAGTGGAGGACACCATAGAGGTATTCATGAATGATTTCTCTGTGGTGGGAGATTCATTTGAGGTGTGCTTGCCAAACCTAAGCATATCCTTGCAATGATGTATTGAATTCAATTTGGTGCTTAATTGGGAAAAATGCCATTTTATGGTAAAGAAAGGCATCGTTCTTGGCCACAAAATTTCAGCAAAAGGGATAGAAGTTGATCGAGCCAAGGAGGAAGTTATTGATAAACTACCACCTCCCACTTCAGTAAAGAGAGTGCGTAGTTTTCGTAGACATGCTGGCTTTTATCGAAGATTTATAAAAGACTTCTTGAAGGCTGCAAATCCACTTTGCAAACTTTTGGAGAAAGAAGTGAAGTTTTTCTTTAATGATGATTGTGAAGGCATTTGAATGCCTTAAGAAGAAGATAGTTGAGGCCCCTATTATTGTTGCCCCAGACTGGTCAAAACTATTTAAGGTTATGTGTGATGCAAGCGGTGTTTCCCTTGGAGCTATATTGGGATAAAAGAATGACAAAATATTTCAGCCAATATATTATGCCAGCAAAGAACTGAATGGAGCGCAAAAGAACTAAACCATTACTAAGCAGGAGCTTTTGGCTGTAGTGTATGCATTTGAGAAATTCAGGGCTTATCTGCTTGGGACCAAGGTGGTGGTCCACACTAACCATGTAGCCTTGAGGTATTTGATGGCTAAGAAGGAGGCAAAAATAAGGCTGATTAGATGGGTGTTGCTGCTACAAGAATTTGACTTTGAAGTCAAGGATAGGAAAGGTTGTGAAAACTATGTTGCAGATCATCTATCTAGAATGGAAGGTGAGCGAGCAAGTAGTGATGAAGTCATCCCAAAAAATCTCTCTTTCCATCAAAGGAAGAAATTCCTACATGATGTGAGACATTACTTCTGGGATAAGCCATATCATTTTTGGCGATATGCTAACAATATTATAAGGAGATTTGTGCTAGAGGTGGATGTATTGTGCATATTGGAGGCATGTCATGCTTTCCCATTTAGAGGCCACCATGCAGGTGAGCGAACAGCTAAGAAGGTGTTGTAGAGCGACTACTATTAGCCAACATTATTCAAGGATGCCCTCGAGTTTATGCTGAAATGTGACCAATGTTAGAGGAAGGGGTCAATCTCTAAAAGACATGAGATGCCTTTGACTAAGATGCTTGAAGTAAAATTGTTTGATGTCTGGGGCATCGATTTCATGGGACCTTTTGTAAGCTCATACGTGATGAAGTATATTTTAGTTGCTATTGAATATGTCTCGAAATTAGTTAAAGTTGTTTCCTTGTATGATAATGAAGGAAAGAGGGTTGTTGATTTTCTCAAGAAGAACATCTTCTCTCGCTTTGGAGTACCACGTATTATTATAAGTGATGGAGGATCTCATTTTTGCAACAAAGTATTTCGAGTGGTATTAGCAAAATATAGGGTGAAACAACATAGAGTAGCCACTCCATATCACCCATAAACTAGCGGGCAAGTAAAGGTGTCAAATCAAGAGATTAAAGACATCCTATCCAAAACGGTGAATGCTAGTCGAAAAGAATGGTCTCAAAAGTTCGATGATGCCTTGTAGGCATATCGGACTACTTTCAAGACACCCATTGTCATGTCACCATTTCAGCTGGTCTATGGAAAAACTTGCCACTTACAAATAGAGCTGGAGCACAAAGCCTTATGGGCACTCAAAAGGCTGAATTTGAGTTCGAAGGAGGCAGCAGAGTTGAGACTGGGATAGCTGAATGAGATGGATGAATTTTGTCTCAAGGCCTATGAATAAGCAAACCTATATTAAGAAAATATGAAAAATTCCATGATTGGAGAATAGAGAAATGAGTCTTCCAAAAGGGTGACTTGGTGCTCCTGTTCAATTCCAGACTCAAACTGTTCCCAGGTAAGCTTAAATCTAAGTGGTTAGGCCCTTTTAGAGTTAGTCAAGTCTACTCATTTGGAGTGGTAGAAATTGAAAATGAAGACGGCAGTACCTTTAAGGTAAATGGGCAACCAGTCAAACTATATATTGGTCTAGAAGAATTAATGAAAAGTGTCACTACTATCTATCTCGATAAAGTCTGAAGTAATCGAGATACCTGAGTCATGCCGTGACGTTAAATGAGGCGCTGCATGGGATGCAACCCATGACCCCTGAAATTGATCTATTCCAAGTATACTCTAACCCTTAGTTTAGATTTTCTTTGATTTTAAGTTGAGGGAGTAGGGTAAATTTGTTGTTGTAAAATTTTGTAGTCAACTAGGAGAAATAATAGTACTTGAGGTAGTTGAATTGTTTTTGTGATTTTTGTACTCCTCTTCAATTGGTCTACTACTTTAAACTGAGTTATTTGAATTAAGTGTAACCACCATGCATCTTTGTATGACATTAGTTCTAGTAATATAATAATCATTGCTAAACAGCTGCACGAACTGAAGGAGTAGTCGAGTGTGATATACCTTTGCGCCAAGTATGTGTGTGAGATATTACTTAGTTCCCTCTGTATGTTGAAGCCAGAACTTGCCCGGTTAGTCTTACCTCGATTTAAGGATAGGGGTTAGGAAAGGATCGTATGCCATTGTAATATTAGCTCACTTTATCCTAAATGACCTTTCGTATGTGAATCATATCCTTTGATCCCTGTTTTGAGCCTAATTAGCCTATTTCTTTGTATGACACCTGTCACCTTCTCATTTAGATCATAGTGAACTTGTTTTGGCCCGGTCCTCCTTGGACATTGTGCACCTTGACTTAGGCAAATGGCCTAAGTTGAGGGTGGCTATCATAGGGGTGCATGATATAGGATGAGTATAAAGAAAGGTAGAAAAAAAAGAATAAAAAGCTGGGTGCAGAAGCAAAGAGAAAGAAGATGAAAAAATTATGAAAAAAAATAAGTAATTGAGAAAAAACTGCACCCATCCTAAATAATTGTGATCAAGAAAAGAGAAGTGCGGAAAAGGCTAATGAGTGAAACCCCAAAAAGCTAGTGTAGTGTCAAGGAGGCTTAGTCACTTTAAATACCATTGAGTATCATACCAGCTCCTAGCCTACATTACAAGCCTAAGAAAAGTCCTATAGTGATCCTTGCTGACCTATCTGAAGATCTAGATAATGAAAATAAGGGCAAGCCTATGGTACTTGGCATACACTGATTGGAACTTTATTCTGAGAGTGAGTGTTTTAATTGTCCCCATGGTTACATATGTAATTCCTGATATGAGATGAGGGAGATTTCTTTATTGTGAGGGCATACTGGTTACATTGCAAGTTACTAACTTGTTCGAGTAGTGTATACTGGTCTATGTATGGTTGTTATAGCTGAATTGATGCCATATCTTGATTCCTGTGTGTTGCATTGGTGTTCTTTATTGTACTTGAATTGACTAAATTTGGAGATGGTGAAAGTGTTTTGAGATGATATGGATGATTGACTGCCAAATGTGCTTTGTATTCTCTTAGTTGTGCTGAGTTGCTTGAGGACAAACAATTGTTTTAAGTTGAGGGTGTTGATGTGTGAGCTAATGCTAACACATTTGAGGCTTTTAACTAAGAATAATTGTGAAGTCTTAAGCAACTTTTGTCATTTTTGATTGTTTTATGTTTGATTTTGCAGAATAAGCTAATATGTTAGATAACCAACAAGAATGGAAGCAAATAAGCTTAAATCTGAAGTAAATAGAGGCAAAGTGTAGCTGACGATATTTTTGATAAGTCGTCAACGCTGTGATAAGCTATCAGCTTAACCCTATGATAAGCTATCAGCTTCATCTTTAGCCATAGACAGAGAATTAGCCTAAGTTGAAAGCTGTGATGATATTTTGTGATAGGTCGTCAAGGAGCTGATAAGCCCTCAATAATGCTGTCAGCCTAAGGCAGCACAAGAGAACTGAAGCAGAGACTCGACGACATTTGTGATAAGTATTCAAGGAGCTGATAGGGCATCATCGTTTGTCATCAGCGTTAGGCAGCAAGTGTCCAAAGCAAAGAGAAAGCTGACGACATTCGTAATAAGTCGTCAGTCTCCTGATAGGCTATCACAAATGGCGTCACTTAATCTGAAGAATTTTTGAATTTTATTATTTTGTTTCCATTATTAGGGTAAACTATTTAAAGCCTTGTTTAGGGTTTTCTTAAGAGGTCCGAACCTTGAGTTTTGAGGCACGATACTTGGATATTTTCTCTTTCTAACTTCTTGGCTTGAAAAGAAATTATTTTGAAGAGAATTTAATCATAATTTTGGGATTTTCTGTTGTGATCTAATCTGAGATTCACTAGTTATTATTCATCTTGTGGTAATTTTATCTTTCAAAACATGAATTCATCTAGTTGCTTCGATTATTACGTCATGAGCAGATATTCCATTAACCTGAATTATGGGATCTAGAGGTACGTCTTGATAAGGTGCTGAGTGTTCAAGATTTGAAAGGTGGTAGGACTCCTTGATAATTCTTATGTTTTAATTACTGTCTGTTGGTTACAAATGATAGATGACACCTGCTTTGATTTGATTAAGAAAGAAATCAAATATAGTAGGAAGTGAATTATCAATAGGGACTTGAAAATACTAAACTTTCGTTTAATAATCAACGCTATAATAAGGTTGGTTAACCTGAGGTAAAATC